>NW_006204006.1:1210807-1226560 GCF_000334495.1 Tupaia belangeri chinensis | reverse complement strand
TCGGGGACTTGAACCGTGGTCGCCTACGTGGGAATCCAGCGACATAGCCATTACACTAACTGCTGGTTCCTGATATACTTTTTTTTTTTCATTTGATAGAGGGCACATTTGCTTGCTTGGGGTGGGGTGGTGAGCACCCATCATGGGGAATGACCACACCATAATTCCTTCTCTTCCATTCTCCTTGCACTTGATCATGTGGGATCCGTTCACTCCAACCACCATGCCACCAGCTGGCCCTGTGTGTGAATATTTAAGAGAAAAATGTTCAACTCCCACTGGAGCCTCCCCAGAAGGGTAATCAGAAGTGCAACCTCCCAGAGCACCCAGAGGTCAGCATGGAGGGCTCCATCCTTCAAGCAGCTATTCCCCAGGGAGATCGTCCACGTCTCCTGCCTGGATGAATGGGCATTCTAGAAGCCTAGCAGGAGCCACAGCAACCTCAACTTCCCACACGGGCTCTTACTCACCTTCCACCCCTCGTGGGTCTCACATGGGCTGCAGCCGGCCCGGGAGGGCTCACTCCACAGTCAGAACAGCCCACAACCCACCTAACATACCCACCTTCTCTGGTTCCTCAGCCTGTCCAGGATCCTGGCCCCATGGCTGGTCCCTTTTGCCCAGATGGATTTGCAGCTCCTCCCTTCCTCTGCTTTGCAGATACCACCACAGTCCAGCTTCCAGAATCTTGCCAACATCCTCCCTTGGCTATGGCTGCCTTTTTTATTCTCTTTGTCCTGGCATGCTCCTTCTTCTTCCTGGTTGAAGAATTTGGGTCATCCATGTTATGCCTCCAGATCTGATCAGTGAAGATCGATGTCCTCTTCATACAGCCTGAATTGTATATTCCTTATGCCAATGAGGTCAAATATCTTTTGCATATGTAAAGTCATTTCAACACAAAAAAAAAACTACTGACCCCCGCAACGTGCTAGGTATTGGGCTGGATGGCAAACACAAGAAACAGAATAACTGATGTTTCTCCTTAGCCAACTCGGTGGGCAAATACACCCCCTCACTATTTTTTTCTTTTTAAAGAATTATTTTCTTTATCTTTATCTATTTATTTATTTTAATTTGATCACAAAGAGAGAGAAAGGGAAAGTTAAGAAGTAAGCCAGCAGGTCTGGGACTCGAACCACGGTCAGCTATGTGGGAATTCAGTGCCCTTTACCACCATGCCACCTGCCAGCCCCTACACCCCTCACTTTATACAACTGAGAAGAGAGAACAGAAAAATTAATCCAGGCAAAGAGACTACAGTGGTCTAACCTAGCCTAGGGAGCAAAGAAAAGGTTAAAGCTGTGCAAAGACAAGACTTTGAGGACGGGCAAGAGTGAAAGCAGGGTAGAGTGTGGGAGTGGAAAAACTCATATGTAACCCTCAGGTCCGGGGTTAGAGCTGAATGAAAGATAGATCCACACAATAGAAAAATGGGTGTGGAAGAACAGATGCAATAACAGGAACTGTAATTACCTTTCTGTCAGCATGCAGGGGAAAGGAGGGACAAATGATAAAAGACAAGTTAAATAGCAGACATCAAACATGAAAGACAATGACCCCTGAGACCCAGAAACAACAAAGCGAGCCTCGGTGGCCCCAGCTTACTGTCTTAGGAGAATCTCCAGGTGGCACGACAGGGAGGGGGAATTAAAGAGATGGAGCTGAGAGAGACACAGGAGGCTAGAGTTCTCAGGACATATTACAAGACAGGATTCAAGCTGCACAGAGAGACAACTTCAAGATCTGCAGAGGGTCCTCCTTGCATATTCACTAAGAGTGCTTGGGGCCGGCAGGTGGCATGGTGGTTAAGGATGCTGGACTCCCACGTGGCCGACCATGGTTCGAGTTCCAGACCTGGAGACTTGCTTGCTCTCTCTCTCTCTCTCTCTCTCTCTCTCTCGTCAAATTAAAATACATAAATAAAGTTAAATGAAAATCATTATATTTTAAAAAGAAGGATTAGTGTATACATGAAGAAATTGCTGGTGGTTAATTAGTGGCATGGTGGTTAAGGTGGCTGGATTCCTCATAGCCAACTGTGCAGTTTGCATCCTGGACCCAGCAGCAGCATGAAAAACACACAAGGCACATGTGCATGTGTGGCCGAATCGCAAGAGGAGAATGGAGAAAAAGAGATTACAGCATGGCCATTCCAACCACACAGGGCGACGCTTTTTCACTTTCGCTCTCTCTCTCTCTCTTTCTCTGTCTGTCCTTCTCTGGCAAGAGCATGTGCCCTATAGTAAATTTTTAAAAGAAAGAAAGAGGGGCCAGCAGATGGCATAGTGGTTAAGACACTGGACTCCCATATGGTAAACTGTGGTTTGTGTCCTGAACCCAGCAAAGTCATGAAGCTCAGGCTGGGTGTGTGTATGTGTGTGCCCAAAATCCAGAGAGGAAAATGGAGGAGAAGAAATCGCAGTGTGGCTACCCCTCCAGGGGGAGTGGTTTCTCGTTTTTTCTCTCTCTTTCTTTCTCTGTGTCTCCAGCAGTGTACACATCCCATAGCAAAAATTGTTTTTAAAAAAAAGAAAGAAAAGGAAAGCTGCCTGAGTCCAGGGAAAGAACCATCTCAGAGGACTAGGGGAAAATAGCATCATCCAACATTTATATTACTGCTGCACCACAGAGCTGGTAGCAGTGCCTAGGCCCACTGGCCAAGCTGGAAAACCTCTTCTTTTGGAGGTCATTGAGCAAAGTCCTCACAAGGGCCTAACTCCAGTAAAGGGAGAGAATTAGCCTCAGACTACACATTATTCTGCTAGGCTTAGCAAGCCTGGAAAACAGAAGTTGAAAGATGCGAATGGTTTAAGTGAGAATGACTGCATCTAAGAGCCAGACTTAAGACATTTATTTGAATCCAAAAATACCCAGCACCACCAAGATAAAATTATAATACCTGACATTTAATTGAAAATTACCAAGCATGCAAAGAAGCGGGATCATACAACTTATAAAGTCAAACTGACCCAGATATTAGGAATTAGCAGACAACACCACAAAAACATGTAAACACTATAATAATGTTCAAAACACTAGAGGAAAGATTTAAGATATTAAAGTAGAAAAATAGAAGTATTAAAAAGACCCAAAGTGGGACCAGCAGATGGTGTAATGGTTAGGTTGTTGTACTCCCCCCATAGTCAAATGCGGTTTGAGTCCTGTACCCAGTAGCTTAAATTCTCACCTGGCATGTGTGCATGTGTGCCCAAAATCCTGAGAGGAGAGTAGAGAAGAAGGGACTGAGGCATGACCATCCTCTATGGAAGGTGATTTTTCTCTTTCTTTCTGTCTCTCTCTGTTTCTCTAGCGAGAGCACATGCCCTATAGCAAAAATCTCTCTAAAAAATGACCCAAGGTGAGGTTGGCAGGTGGTTAAGGCACTGGACTCCCACATGGTCAACCACAGCTCACGTCCCAGATCCTGCAGGTTAAAAGACAGCAGGTACACATGCATGTGTGCTCAAAATCCTGAGAGGAGAATGGCGGAGAAGGGATTGCAGCATGCCCATCACCCCTCAGAGGTGAGTTCTCACTTTCCTCTTTCTAGCTCTCTCCAGTGAGCACAAGCTCCCTATGGCAAAACACTAAATTAAAAAAAATAATAAAAATAAAAAATCCAGGACGAACTTCTCAAAATGAAAACCGAAAACTGTAATACCTAAGATAAAAATACACTAGATAAGATTAACAATAAATTAAACACTGATATAGAAAAGCATGGTGAACTGGAAATACAGCACTAGAAACTATTCAACACAAAACAAAACAAAACAAAAAAACCTAAATAAAAAAATGAACAAAGCACCAACGAGCTGAGAAACAACTTCAAGTTATCTAATAGATGTGGAGTGAGAGTCCTCAAATCCAGATGTAGAAAGGGAAACAGGGGGAAACGTATAAAAATAATAACCAAGGGGCCATCAGGTGATGTGGTAGTTAAGGTGCTGGACTCCCACATGACCGACCTCAATTCTAGTCCCAGACCTGGTCTTGGCTTGAAATCACACCAGGCACACGTGCCAAAGTCCTGAAAGGAGAATGAAGAGGATACCCCAACGTGGCATTCCCCTGCGGTATGCTCTCTCACTTTCCCTCTCTGTGTCTCTCTCTAGTAAGCATGTGTGCCCTGTGGCAAAAACCCAAAAGAAAAAAGAAAAGCCAATTTTTGTCCTAATTTAATGAAAATGATAGATTCACAGATCCAAGAAACTCAACAAAGTCCAAAGAAACATGAAAAAAAAATACAAAGGCAAATTATAAACAAAATGTTCACAATTAGAAAGTCTTAAACAGAACCAGAAGAAAGTGACATAAAACAGGAATGAAGAGAGAGAAAAATGGCAGCAAGGAGTAAGGCAAGCAAGAAGAGAGGGACGGGACATTTTTCAAGTACCATCCAAAAAACATAGACTTAGATCTCTGCAACCAGTGAAAATATCTTTCAAGACCAACAGATGGCATAATGATTATGGGAGCTGGACTCCCATGTTGTCAACCATGTTCAAATCCCAGACCTGGCAGCTTAAAACTCACGCCAGGGCTAGAGGACCTCCACCCCCACTTGCTGAGCCTGCCACTGCCCACACCATTTTGTTCCCCAAAAAATTATAAAAGCAGGAAAACACAAGACAAAAAAAATCCAACAAGGCTAGTGATTTCAGCGATATGGCAAATTGGCCAACACCAAGTGAATTAGTGAACACTGGATGTCAGAGTATCATCAGCCAAGGAAATAAGAAGCCACAAAACACTAAAAAAAGAAGAGAAAGTTGAAAAGAGAACAGGACCAGCACATGGCATCACTGGACTCCCATGTAGTCAACCATGGTTTGAGTCCCAGACCTGGCAACTTAAAAATCACACCGGGCACATGTGCATGCGTACCCAAAATGCTGAGAGGAGACTGGAGAAAAAGGGATTGTGACGTGGCCATCCCCCCTGGGGGGTGATTTCTTGCTTTCTGTCTCTCTGTCTCTCTCCAGCTAACTGACAAGCACACATGCCCTATAGCAAAAAATCTCTCAACAAAAAAAAAAAAAAGAGAGAGAGAGAGAGAGAGAGAGGGAACTAACAGTGAAAGTAAAGAAAACCAGGAAATAGAATTAGATGGCCCTGGAGAAAATGTCAGTGAGGATGAGGCTCAGACAAGTAGTCAATGAAAGCTAATTAGCACAAGTTGATGCCATTCTACCTAGATGGTGTAAGATCACAGTCAAGAAAGACCTGGATCCCGGAACAGCTCAGGAAGTCAACTCAAAGCAATAAATCAACACATAACAATAGGAAGTTATACACAAAGTTAGCTGCAAGATAGAGAAAAGAGATGATCAACATGAAGTTTCCAGTGGGAGAAGTGAAGGTGGTAATATCCAGGGTTCCTTTAAAGGCCAAGAACAGGGAAGAGGACTAGGCAGAGGAAATCCTCAATGGATCTTTGATTATTCATATGATTGCTGAGAGCATGGTGAAAGGACTGATCAACCATTTCAAACAGAGCTTAACACCAGTATAAGATATTACTATGATGGTGGTACAAGAGCAGAAGTGTATCCTATGGAAGAAGCATTGCTTAAAGAGTATATTAAGCATCAAATTTAGTACTACTTCAGAACAGAAAATTTAAAATGAGGGACCAGCAGTTGACATAATGGCTATGTCACTGGACTCCCATGTAGTTGACCACAGTTCGAGTCCTGGACCCAGTGGCTTAAACTCACGCTAGGTGCTTGTGCATGCGTGCCCAAGATCCCAAGAGGAGAATGGAGGAGAAGGAATTGCAGCATGGCCATACCCCCTGGAGGATGATTTCTCGCTTTCTGTCTCTCTCTATCTCTCTCTCTGTCTGTCTGGCGAGTGCATGCATGCCCTGTAGCAAAAACCTCTCAAAAAAAAGAAAATTTAGCATGAAACTTTTTCTTCAGAGAAAGATGGGTGAATAAGGTTTCCTATTTCCCTGATTGCTGGTTTTCACTGTGTTCAGGCTTTTACTACAAACCTTAATCTAATTTTAGAGACACTAAAGGGCAGCACAGAAGTGGAACTTGTGGATGAGAAAAAAGATAGAACCAGAAAATTGGCCAATTTCCAGGTCCTTCTACTACACATTATGTGCCACAAACAGACTTTTCTCAACTGATTGACTGTCCAGAGTTTGTACCAGGCCAACCCGTCTGCACACATCAGAATCTGCCCCAAATTCTCCAAGAATTAGAAGTCCATTGAGCCCAAAGAAAAACACTGAAACAAGTCATCTTCAAGCTATGTCTAGAGGTTTGTCCACCAGTTTGCCTAACGTTGACTCTGAACCTTGGGCAGAAGAAAAAAAGAGACATCACCCATCCCCAGTGAAATTGAAGAAATCATTTTCTCCACCTAAAGAAGCATCAAATCAACTATGTCTTCCAGAAGAACAAGAAGAAGAACTGATTTTTTTTACTTGATGAAGAGATGGAACAAATAGAAGATTGAAAAAACACATGTACTGATTGGTCTGATGATGATTCAGATTATGAAATTGGTGACCAGGATTTAAAGAAGATTTTGATTGTAACTCAGACACCACCTTATGTGAGAAAACATTCTAGAGGAGGTCAAACAGGCAACCACATGTCTCAGGAAGCATTACATCTGAACCTGCTCAAGTTATTGATGATGACTTATATTATTATGGACAGGTCCTGTGGATGAAAGAAGATGAACATAAACACACAGCCATAAAGATAATTACTAACCAACATGATACTTTGTTCTATGTTGCCGTTTCTATTTCCTTGCACTTGAGGCTTTATTTTATGACATTTTGGATATAAATAAATTATACCCAATTTGAAAAAATAATAATAAATATAGATAATCAAACCTCTCCCCTGGGGCACTTGTGCATGAGTGCCCAAAATTTCAAGAGGAGAAGAGAGGAGAAAGGATTGCAGCGTGGCCACCCCTCCTGGGGAGATGATTTCTCACTTTCTGTCTCTCTGTCTCTGTCTCTCCAGTGAGCACACATACCTTACAGCATAAATCTGTCTTAAAAAAATTTTTAATTACTTATATAACTTTATTCATCATTACTATTCTTTTTTTTTTTTTTTTTTTTGGAGAGGTTTTCACTATAGGGTGCATGCACTCGCCAGGCAGCCAGAGAGAGACATAGAGACAGAAAACGAGAAATCACTCCCCAGGGGGGATGGTCACGCCACAATCCTTTCTCCTCCATTCTCCCCTCAGGATCTTGGGCCCGCACGCACACGTGCCCGGCATGAGTTTTAAGCCACCTGGTCTGGGACACAACCCGTGGTTGACTACGTGGGAATCCAACGACATAGCCATTATGCTAACTGCTGCTTCCCATCATTACTATTCTTCAGTTTAATCAGAGAGAGACAGAGAGAGAGAAAGCTAGCTGCTAGGTCCAGGACTCAAACCATGGTCAGCCATGTGGGAATTCAGAACCTCAACTACCATGCCACCTGCTGGCCCTGAAAAATTTTTTTTTAAAAAGTTAAAATAAGGGCAGACCAGCAGGTGCAGTCTGAGTCCCTGATCCAGTGGCTTGAAAAACATGCTGGAAGTGTGTGTGCGCATGCCCAAAACCTGAGGAGAAAGCAGAAGAAAGGACTGCGGTGTGGCCATCACTCCTGGGGGCTGATTTCTCACTTTCCCTCTCTCTCCATCTCTCTGCCTCTCACCAGCAAGCACAAAACCCTTATGGCACAAATCTAAATAAAATTTAAAAAATATATATAAATGATATATAAAAAGGGGGCAGGCATTTCTGGACTAGTGGGATGAGTAGTTCTGCATATCGTCTCCTTGGCAAAATAACTGGTGAAAATGATTTTTTAACACAAGGCATAGAGCAAATGCAGACGCAATTATTTGAGAGTATCTACTAAATCTCAGTAAGAACATTTAAGGACCAGCTGCTCCCCAGAGTTCGTCATTAGCTCTTCCCCAGAGTTCGGGTGATGGAAACTGTACCCTGGGCAGGTATAGTCAAGATGAGACTCCTTCTCACCCTGTCCCCACTTTCCAGCCTGGGACCACAGTTACTCCCTAGGGGGGCAGGCCATCAGTTTTCCTCCTCCCTACCCCCACCCCAGCTTAGCGTCAGAGCAGCTCTAATCCAGGCAAATGTACCTGACGGCTATCGGGGTCTTCTCCCACTCTATAAATAAAGCAGAAGTTCTACTGGGGGTGCAGCAGGCTGAAAACACTGACCCCTTTGTCCTCTGCTCAGTTGCTCACAAGGCAGGGGTTCGATGCTGGGAAAGGGAGCCAACAAGACAGATCACCTATCCCATCTTCCCACATTCAGTGCCGGGGTTACTCCAAGAGAAGAGGGCCACTATCCTGACCCAGGCCTCAAGCATCGGCACAGAGCTGCTTCTCAGAAATAGAAACAGGCTGTGAGGATGGAGAGTTCTAGAGGGCTCCACTGTGGAACTAATTCATTGAGAACAAGGCATGGGGAAGATCAGGCCAATGGGCACTGGCAGAGATGATGAGATTTCCGCAGTCAGTCATCAAGATAGGGCTGGTAGGTGCTTGATAGCAACACGTGAAAAGGGACAAGCTAGAAACTCAACAGAGGGAAAGCAGGAGAAGACACAATGGGGCAGAGCCCTCCTGAGATTGGAGCAAATCTCCAAGACTAGCCTCAAAGAAAGCCCTGCAAAGCAACAAGACCCTACAGCATGAAACAAGTCATCTTTCCATGCTTGTCAGTGAAAACATTGCTGACTGAGCAATAGAGTCCTGGGCCCAGTGGCTTGAAAAACACAAGTCCTGGGCCAGTAGGTGGTGCAGAGGTTGGATCCCACATAGCTGCCAGCAAAGTTTGAGTCCTGGACCTGGTGGCTTGAAAAACAAATCAGGTGTATGCACATGCATGCTCAAAATCCCAAGAGGAGAATGAAGGAAAAGGGATTGCAGCATGGAAAAAATAAAATCCGGGGACCAGCAGTTGGTGTAATGGCTATGTTGCTGGACTCCCATGTAGTCGACCCCACTAGATGTGTGTGCATGCGTGCCCAAGATCCCGAGAAGAGAATGGAGAAGGAGGGATTGTAGCAAGACCATCCTCCCTGGGGGAATGATTTCTCAATTTCTGTCTCTCTGTCTCTCTGTCTCTCTCTGTCTTTCTGGCAGAGGGTTATTAAAATTTTCAGTCTCAAGGCACCAGCAGATGGTGTAGCAATTACATTGCTGGACTCCCACACGGCTGACTGTGGTTCGAGTCCCAGACCCAGTGGCTGGGCATGTGTGCATGCATGCCCAAAACCCCAGCAGGAGAATGGAGGAGAAGGTATTACAGTATAGCCATACCCCCGGGGGGTGATTTCTCACTGTCTCTCTCTCTGTCTCTCTCTCTCTCTCTTTCTCTGTCTCTCTCCAGTGAGTACACGTACTGCATGGCAAAAACCTAAAAAAAGAATTTTTTTTTTAAATTTTCAATCACAGAACTCAAAATCTTCTCCCTAAATGATAAAACACACACACACACACACACACACACACACACACACACTCTTGACATCACTTGGGAAAAAACCCGCCAAGAGTAAAATAACTGTCAGTAAAATGACAGAAAGTAACAGCCCTCAGTAGGGTCCTACATGCTCCTCCCTCTCCTCATGGCCCTACAAAGGCTGCCAGAAAAAGAATCTGCAAGTGAAGCTTCAGTGATCCAGGGAGTAGTCAGGGACCCTGAGAAGATCAAACCCACCCCACTCTTGAAAATGCTGCCTTTGACTTCAAAGGACTCTGTTTCAGGACGTCACATGCGTGTGAAGAGAAAGGCCTAATTTAAAGAAACCATTGTCCCAACACCTAGTTTCTGGGGGGAAAAAGCCAAAGGGAAGGAAGAAACATCCTATGCAATGTAGGTGAAGAAAGAAAAAATAAAAAGGGGGTAAATGTGGGGTCTTGCATGACAAAGGAAAATCACAAAATCAAAGGATTTCAACCTCACTTCCTCTCGCACCCCCAGACATACAAGTGCCCTCATCCCATTAGCTATACTTTACCAGATTACCAGAAAGAGAAGTCACTGACTAGAAATCTTGCAAAGCTCGCCAATATCACAAAGATAAACAAGGGAAAACTAAATCCAGAGAACTGTATGGCTCTAGCCTTAGCCCCCACATTCTCCAGCCTGCTCTGGACCCAGCTCACATAATGACTAGAACTTATACTCCTAGCCTTCTGCAAGGACCCACCAGGCTCGGCCCCCCACTCGTGGCTTTCTCTGGACTCAGCTCACTTGGTGGCTGAACACACAGTCCCAGCCCTCTGCAGGAGCCCTTCAGCCTCACCCCCTCCTAGTCCTAGCCTGTCCTGGGCCCAGCTTACCCAGCACCTTCAGAAAAAGAACTCCAATCTTCCATGGGAGCTCTCCAGGAGCTGCTGAGCCCACAGACAGGTTCCAGGCCTGCTATGCATTATAGCTTGAGCGTATGGACCCATCCCCACTGCAGGAGCTCTCCAGACTCGACGGGCACCACCCATTCCTGATTAGTGCTGAGTGCAATACCTGCTGTGGCTATAGCACATGGGTACTGCTCACAGCGAGATCCTCCAGTCTCTGTGGTTGGCAC
The DNA here is from genome assembly GCF_000334495.1 of Tupaia belangeri chinensis. NCBI lineage: Eukaryota > Metazoa > Chordata > Mammalia > Scandentia > Tupaiidae > Tupaia > Tupaia belangeri. The sequence goes on along the minus strand of NW_006204006.1, from coordinate 1,215,959 downwards.
ACTCAGCCCTGTGGTCCTAGGCAACTGCTCCCTCTCCTCTGCTGGGGTCAACAGTCTTCATAAAAACTAAAGACTGACAACCTTGACCACAACCACTGCCTATGGCCAAATGGCTCACTCAGTGATCCCCACGCCCAACAATACCACACCCTACTACCACAAATGCGGTGTACAGCACTGAGTCACTCACAGAACCCACTGTCAGTGAGTGCTGCAGAGGAAAACAACAAGATCACACTACCATGCCCATTTGAAACCAAAACTTCCCAACTAACAAACCTTCAAGGGCATATTATCAAGAAAAAAATCTTCCACTTAGAAATTACCTTCAGGCCAGCCCTATAGCCTAGTGGTAAAGGGATCAGATCCAACACGGGCAACCACAGTTCTCTCCCAGCCCTGGCAGCTTGAAAAACACACAGGGTATATGTGTGTGTGCATGCCCAAAGTGTCAAGAGAATGGAGAAATGAAGAAGAATGTCTGGGTGACCATACAACATTGGGGAGTGTTTCTCCCTCTCACTGTCTCTGTCTGTCACTCAGTCTCTCTCTGGCAAATGTACATATCCTCTGCCAATAAAAAAAAAGAAAGTTACCTCCAAAAATCAGAAGAGACAACTATCCCACCAAATACATAGATATCAACGTAGGGATGCAAGGAACATGAAAAAGCAAGAAAACATATATCCAAAGGAACACAATAATTAGATCCTGAAAATAAAGAAACTCTTGAAATGCCTGAAGATGGGAACCAGCAGTTAGCGTAATGGTTGTGTCGCTGGACTCCCACGTAGTCGACCGCGGTTCGCGTCTCGGACCCGGTGGCTTAAATCTCACGCCGGGCGCGTGTGCGTGCGTGCCCAAGATCCCGAGAGGAGAAGGGATTGCGGCGTGACCATCCCCCCTGGGGGGTGATTTCTCGCTTTCTGTCTCTATGTCTCTGTCTGTCTGGCGAGCGCACACGCCCTATAGTGAAAACCTCTCCAAAAAAAAAAAAAAAAAAAAATGCCTGAAGATGAATTCAAAATAATAATTCTAAAAAGAAGCAAAATATGGAAAAATATGGATAGCCAATTCAACGAAATTAGAAAAACAATATAAAGCCAAAATGAGAAATTCAACAAAGAGAAATCAGAAAAAACAACCAAATAGAAAATTCTCAAACTTACAATTATTAAATATTAATGTGTTTGTATGTATGTGTGTGTATTTATATACAATTTTAAAAAGAAAAAAGTCGGCCAACCTGTGGCGTGGTAGCTAAGGTGGCTGGATCCTACATGGCCAGCTTAACAGTTTGAGCCCTGGACCTAGCAGCTTAAAGAATATACACAGAAATCCAGAAAGGATTAATGGACAAAAAATTGTGTTGTGACTATGCTCCATGGGGGGAAGGGTGTTTTCTTGTTTTCCTTCTCTCTCTGTCTCTCTCAGTTAGCACACATACCCTCTAGCAAAATATAAAAAGAAAAGAGAAAAAAAGAAATTCTCAAACTTAAATGCTCAATTAATGAAATTAAAAATAAAATAAAGAACTTCGATGGCAGATTAGAACATGAGGAAGAAAGAGTTTCAGACCTAGGAGATATTCCTTGGAGATCATCGAGTTAGGGTAAAAAAATAGGGGGAAAAATGAATGAAAAAGAATCAAGACAGCCTACAGGACTTATGGGATTTTTTTTTTTCAATTACATCATGGGAGAACTAGAAGGAGAATAGGCAAAGATAGAGACTGAAAAATCTATTGAATAAAGTAATATCTGAAAACCTCTCAAATGTTCGAAGAAATATGAACATCCAGATAGAAGAAGTTCAAAGATCTCCAAACAGATGAAAGACAAAGTGGTCCTCTCTGAGGCATATCATAATTAAAATGTGGAAAGTCAAAGATAAAGAGTGAATTTTGAAAGCAGCAAGAGAGAAGAATCAACTTACATACAGTGGACTATGATTTCTTAACCTAAGCCATGCAGGCCTGGAGGGAATAAGTTGATAAATTTAAAACACTAAAGGATAAAAAAGAATACTATAACCAGAAAATCTACCCTTCAAAATAGAAGGAGAAATAAAGTCTCTCAGATAAAGGAAAACTAAAGGAGTTCACTAGACTAACCTTACAAAAAGTCCTGAAGGGAGTTCTGCATTTGAGAGCAAAAGGGCAATAACTACCAACATTAAATAAATAAACAAATAACTATTTTTTTAAAAACATGAAAATAGAAATTGCACAGATATATACGCAAATGAGGAATGGAAAGGAATCAAGCCCTATTATCATATGTGATAAAAGAGGAAACAAAAACAAAGAATACTCAAGACATACAGAAAGCACCTAACAAAATGACAAGAATAATTTCTTTTTTTTTTTTTTTTGAGAGAGGTTTTTGCTATAGGGCGCATGCACTCGCCAGAAAGAGAAAGACAGAGAGACAGAAGGCGAGAAATCACTCCCTGGGGGGATGGCCAGGCCAGCCTCAATCCCTTCTCCTCTATTTCCCTCTCAAGATCTTGGGCACGCATGCGCACACACCCAGCATGAGTTTAAGCCACCTGGTCTGGGACTGAACCTTGGTCGACTACATGGGAGTCCAGCAACATAGCCATTACACCATCTGCTGGTCCTGGTGTACACTTTTAAAAGAGGATACATTTTTAATAAATTCAAGTGATGGCTTGGAAGTGTGAAAAAAATTGCTCTATATCATATAAGAAAAAAAACATGTTTATTACAAAATGTTCTTTAACTATATACTGTTTATCAGGGGTGAGCAGTGTTATGTAGAATACAACTGTGTAAATTAGATCCCTAGGGAAGCTACCACTAAGCAGTGGTATTTACATGAGTTAGTTGAGTTTGTTGCTAGAGAACATAATAAAATGATTATTTTTCAGAAAATATTCAATTTCTTTGTAAAAATAGGTTTAATATTTTAAAATATGTATATCTAATAGTGCAATAAATTGAATAAACATCATAGTGTATAGAAAACTAAATTTGACGACATACTAATGAACAAATTATTTAAAATATATATATATATCAAGAAAGAAACATGACATTTAAACTGCACCATACTCTAAGTGACCTGGCAGATATTTACAGAATATTCCACCCAACAGCTACAGAATACACATTCTTCTCATTAGCACTTGGACCATCCTCCAGGATAGATGCATGATTGCCCACAAAACAAACCTTAAAAAAAAATTTTAATATAAATCATGTCAAGTATCCTGCTGACCATGATTGAATAAAACTAAATATCATTGGTAAAAGAAACAATAGAAAACATACAAATATATGAAAACTAAATAATATGCTCCTGAATGACTATCAGGTGAGAAAAGAAATCGAATGGAAATTTTAAAACTTTGGAAACAAATGGAAATGCAAACAATACATACCAGAATTTCTGGGACACAACAAAAGAAGTTCTAAGAGGGGTGTATAAGACACAGTAAGCGTCTTATCAAAAAAAAAAAAAAAAGTCAAGCAAAGAATTTAACAACCTACCTCAAGGAACTAGAAAAACTAATCCCAAAGTTAACTAAAGGAAAGAAATAATGAAGATCATAGAAGACATAAATTTGAGTTTTTAAAAACAAAGATCTCTTAAATAAAAAGTTGTTGTTTTTGTTTGTTTCCTTTTTTTTTAAGATTTTTGCCATGGGGTAAATGTGCTTGCCAGAGAGAGAAAGACAGACAAAGACAGAAAGAGGGAAAGTGAGAAATCACCCCAAAAAGGAAGTGGCCATGTTTCAATCCCTTCTCCTCCATTCTCCTCTAGTGGCTTTGGGCATGCATGCACACTTGCATGCAGATACATCCAGTGTGAGTTTCAAGCCACAGGGTCTGGGACTTTAATCAATATTTTAAAATATGTATATCTAATAGTGCAATAAATTGAATAAACATCATAGTGTATAGAAAACTAAATTTGACGACATACTAATGAACAAATTATTTAAAATATATATATATATCAAGAAAGAAACATGACATTTAAACTGCACCATACTCTAAGTGACCTGGCAGATATTTACAGAATATTCCACCCAACAGCTACAGAATACACATTCTTCTCATTAGCACTTGGACCATCCTCCAGGATAGATGCATGATTGCCCACAAAACAAACCTTAAAAAAAAATTTTAATATAAATCATGTCAAGTATCCTGCTGACCATGATTGAATAAAACTAAATATCATTGGTAAAAGGAACAATAGAAAACATACAAATATATGAAAACTAAATAATATGCTCCTGAATGACTATCAGGTGAGAAAAGAAATCGAATGGAAATTTTAAAACTTTGGAAACAAATGGAAATGCAAACAATACATACCAGAATTTCTGGGACACAACAAAAGAAGTTCTAAGAGGGGTGTATAAGACACAGTAAGCGTCTTATCAAAAAAAAAAAAAAAAGTCAAGCAAAGAATTTAACAACCTACCTCAAGGAACTAGAAAAACTAATCCCAAAGATATCTAAAGGAAAGAAATAATGAAGATCATAGAAGACATAAATTTGAGTTTTTAAAAACAAAGATCTCTTAAATAAAAAGTTGTTGTTTTTGTTTGTTTCCTTTTTTTTTAAGATTTTTGCCATGGGGTAAATGTGCTTGCCAGAGAGAGAAAGACAGACAAAGACAGAAAGAGGGAAAGTGAGAAATCACCCCAAAAAGGAAGTGGCCATGTTTCAATCCCTTCTCCTCCATTCTCCTCTAGTGGCTTTGGGCATGCATGCACACTTGCATGCAGATACATCCAGTGTGAGTTTCAAGCCACAGGGTCTGGGACTTTAATCACAATTGGCCATGTGGGAGTCCAGCATCTCAACCACCACATCACCTCTGGCCCCAAAGTTGTCTATTATAAAAAGATAACAAAATTGACAAACCATTCATTGGACTAGGAATAAAAGAGAGAAGATCCAAATAAAATCAGAAATTAAAAAGAAGACATTACAACTGATGCCAAGAAATACAAGAGATAGAGATCATAATAAATGCCAATAAACTGAAAAATCTAAATGAAATGGTTAAATTCCTGGACACATACAAACTACCAAGGCTGAACCAGGAAGAAAGAAAGAAAGAAAGAAAGAAAGAAAGAAAGAGAGAGAGAGAGAGAGAGAGAGAGAGAGAGA
>NW_006204006.1:1198940-1210784 GCF_000334495.1 Tupaia belangeri chinensis | reverse complement strand
GAGAAAGAGAGAAAGAAAGAAAGAAAGAAAGAAAGAAAGAAAGAAAGAAAGAAAGAAAGAAAGAAAGAGAGAAAGAAAGAAAGAAAGAACTTGAATAGACCAATAACAACCAGTAAGATTGAATCAGTAGTAAAAACTCTCCCAACAAAGAAAGGTCCAAGACCAGATAGTTTCCATTTAAAAACATAAAATGGAGCTAGGAGTGGGGTTAGCTCCACAGTATTGCTGGAAAAATTTTCCACTGCTATGTACTTCGTGCATTAATGCTTTACCACATTAATATATGGTACAGTACATAACTGTATAAAGGTACATAGTACATTTATATGTATATCGTGCATTCATTTATTATCCCCATGCATATAAGCATGTACATATAATGAAGACGTGCATAGTACATTATATTATTAATCTGACATACTATTATTATATATCCAAAATGCACACCATCTGGTCCTACAAACCAGCAAAGGACAAGCTCCAAATGTCACTTCCCATAGCCAGTACTAAAATAGTATTATTTGTTATACTCTTCACAGCATCTCAGACACAACACAAGCTAAGCACATGAGAAAAATACAACTGTTCCTGAAGCCAGCACCAAAGGGGAGTTTCCTGAGGTCCATAGAGAGAGGGCACTGAGAGATCATACAGATCAACTCTTTCTTCTTCCCAGAGACTTGGTGATGAGCAAAAAAGGGCCTCTTCTCTAAAAACAAGCAAATGTCTTCCTACCAAATTACAAATCAGGTCTGAGATGCCAAAACCAGGTATCTCAGCCAGACTGGGATCGTGGGAGTGGGTTTTGGATGTCAAGAGCACAGACGGGATCAAGGAAGTGGACAAGCCTACACTCCAAGGAGCCTGGAGGACATCCTGCCAATGGACAGTGGTTAGGACATCACTGCACTTAGCCCCTGAGGGTTAGAAGGGTAGAGCAGATAGCGCCAAACCCCAGCGGGTAAAGAGTCAGCCTTGGCTGCATCGCCTTGTCCAGAGGCATTGTGATTCTGTCACACCCAAGTCAATTCAGGGTGGTTCAAAGCACCAGCATTTGGGATCAGCTGTGTAAACTTGGGGATATCACCTAATGATGCTGAGGTCTTGGTTTCCTCATCTGCAGAACAGTGCTTCAGAGGTGGGATGGCAGGACACAGGGCACCTACGTAAAGCCTGAACACAGTGAACCTCAGGAAGGAGCTGCTATTTGTTCCAGGATGTTCCTCCTGTGGTTGCTTTGTTTTCAGGAAACCCTTTAGCTTCTAGCTACAGAAGCTGCCAAGGGACTTTTCCAAACTCACCCCACCCATCCCACATTCATGTACCCTTTTTCTTCCTTCCTTGCTAGCCCAGGACTCAACCTGCCCCTGGTCCTGAGTCACCAGGCTTCCTCCATGCCAGGAGCCTCTTGTGGTTGCTCACCCCCTTCTTTGTGTCCCCTGAACACATCCTATGAATTGAAGAATTCATTTTAGGAAAGGAGCCTGAGGTGGCAAATAGAGCTCAGAGTCTCTCAGTGCTCCTGAGCCCTTCTGAAAGGTTCTGCTCACGAGGCACTAGATAAGGCACTGTGGGTGCCTGAGGTTGATCTGAGGCATTAGGAAAGTCCTCACTTCCTTTCTGACCTTGGTTCCTAACCCCGTGGCAGGTGCTCAGATCTCAGAAAGATTTCTTCTCCAGCCACTTCAGTCTTCAGTTATCATCAGTGTCTTTTTCATTTACTCTTTCTGTAAAACAAAATGTTAGGAGTACCATCCTTCAGGAAGCTTCCACCATTGACCTTATTGATTGAATATGTGGCTCCTCACGTTTTCCATGAGGTCTGAGCCACAAGGGTCATCTCACTCTGAGGTTTCGGGATCACTGTCCGGGACCCTCTTCGCTTGTAGAGCTTGTCTGTCCCACTAGATTATTAAAGAAGTGACATCAGAGAGGCAGTGACCTGTGCCAAGAGACCTTACAATTTAGCAGTAAAGGGGCCTGAGCCTGGAGGTGAGGCCCCCTTCCTTAAACAGCCCCATATATAGGCCTGGTAGGGCTGGTGTAACAAGTTTCACAGACATTTTTTTTCTCACATCCTGGAGACTGGGAGTCCAAGATCGAGATACAAGCAAAGCTGGACTTGAGGCCTTTCCTTGGCTCATAAATGTCTTCTCCCTGGTTCTCTCATGGGTGCCCCTCTATGTGTCTGGGTCCTCATCTCTCTTCTTATAAAGGCACCATTCAGACTGAATTCTGAGCCACCCCAACATCCTCACTGACCTCTGTAAAGACCCTGTCTGCAAACACAATCATGTTCACAGGTCCCGGGAGGCAGGACCTCAACATGTGGTTGCCGGGAAAGGAGGGGGCACTTGACCCAGCCACCCCCTCACCCCTGTATCTGAGTAGTAGGAAAACTATCCCAGTTCCATATGAGGCTGGGGTCCAGCCTGCTCAGAGTGGCCCCGGCTCCCTTGCTCCCTTCTCCTCATGGACCTCTAGTACTGGAGTTCCTCACTCTGGAGTTGCCTGCCCTTGGGTGATACAAGAACCACTTAAAGCAACCACCCAAAGCTGTGCAGCTCAGCAGGACTTAGGGGTGCAGCCTCAGAAGGCAGGTGCTTCTGGCCAAGGGTCCCCTTCAACAACCTGCCACAATCCTATACACACAGTTCTCAGTGAGGCTGGCCTTGATGGTGTGAGATACAGTAGTTTCTAGAGACAGGAGAGATGGTGAAACCCGCTGTGAGTCCCAGGAGGCAAGTCAGGTGCTTAACAGGATACTCCACACCAATTTGGAAGGGCCTGATATGTGACCTATTTGCACATGCATCCTCTTGGCAACCCTTGTACCTTATGGGAACACACCTCCCAGGCTCCCCTCAGTGCTCCAGTGTTCTCAGCAGACCCCTGGCTTGACCATCATCTCAACTGTTGTCTCTAAGGTCTACCACAGTGCCATTGTATTGGCTAGTTGGGAAAGTTTTTTTGACATATTTTTGAATAGAAAAATACATCATGACTTTTCCAACAACCCAATATTTTTAGGCAACTATTACTGCACGGAGCTTTTGTCACTTGTTGCAAGAAACAGCAAGAGTGTAGGTGAAGCTATGGGTGACAGGACCAGCTCATTGGGTGTATCCTGGGAAAGCCTTTCAGGGGAGTGGAGGCCAAAGGAGGTGGACTGCAGGCCTGACAAAGGCTTTGAGCCTCATCTACGGGAAGAAGTCGGGTATTGGTGGGCAAGTGTCCACAGCACATAAAGCATTGGCAGAAGAGGAAAACCCAGCAACAGAGATGAGGGCCCAAACACGACTGCCACAGGGCACTGAGGGGGGGGGGGGCAAAGGCCAGAAAACTCCAAAATGCAGAGTGGACAGGGGTTGTGAGCAGGCACGGTAGAGTGGCTCTTGGTTCAGCACAACCTGCATGAACACGTCAGCACTCCATGATTCCATCCCTCCCCGGAATGGCCTCTGTACCCTTAACTCAGAGATGGGCTGAACACTGAATATCTTCCATCTTCTTACAGAAGTCAGACTTAGCCTCTTACACCTGCAAACAACAGTCATCAGAAACATCATCAGAGTACATTATAGCTCTTTAATTCTTTTCCTTTTTTTTTTTTTTTTTTTTTGGAAAGGTTTTTGCTTTGGGGCACGTTGGCCATTGCTATAGGGCACGTGTGCTCACCAGAAAGACAGAGAGAGACAGAGAGACAGAAAGTGAGAAATCACCCCCCAGGGGGTATGGTCACGCCGCAATCCCTTCTCCTACATTCTCCTCTCGGGATCTTGAGCACGCACACACACACGCACCCGGCATGAGTTTAAGCCACCAGATCCAGGACTTAAACCGCGGTTGACTACATGGGAGTTCAGCGACATAGCCATTACACTAACTGCTGTTCCCATATAGCTCTTTAATTCTGAAAGTAAACTTCTATTGAGATTTGACTGAACAAAAACCCTGGAAATGTGTGTTCTGTAGAGAGATGGTAGATAACTAATGTAGGTGGATGGGCATAGATGATCGGTTAGAGAGGTATATGGTATAGATGGATGACTGGTAGATAGCTATGGTAGATGAGACATGATATAGATTATAGAGCTAGACAGAAACAGAGAGATAATAGATATGTAGCTATGATCGATTAAATAGATACAGATAAATATGATTGATTACAGACAGAGGTAGATGATAGACTGGGTCATCTGGAAAGTCATGATGCATTTTTGCATAGAATAATATAGAGGGGCTACAGGTGGCATAGTTAAGGCATTGGACACTCCCACATAGCTGACCACGGTTCTTGTCCCAGACTTGGTACCTTGCTTTCTCAATTTCCTTCTCTCTCTCTGTGTCTCTCTCTGGTCAAATGAAAATAAGTGAATGAATAACTTAAATTAATCATTCTTTTTTTTTTTTTGGAGAGGTTTTTTTCGCTATAGGGCGCGTGCGCTCGCCAGACAGACAGAGAGAGACATAGAGACAGAAAGCGAGAAATCACCCCCAGGGGGGATGGTCACGCCGCAATTCCTTCTCCTCCATTCTCCTCTCGGGATCTTGGGCACGCCCGCACACACGCCCGGCGTGAGTTTTAAGCCACCGGGTTCGGGACGCGAACCGCGGTCGACTACGTGGGAGTCCAGCGACATAGCCCTTACGCTAACTGCTGATTCCCAATAATTCTTTTTTTAAAAAAGAAAAACATAGGGAAAAAATCATGACATACCTAATAGATAGGTCTGATAGATTATAGCTGTAGAGATAGATGATATAGATAATATGATAGACAGTGAGCTATATCAGGGGTCTTGAGAAAGTTCATGGAAAAGAAAACTGAAGTATGAGTTTATTTGGGTATAAAAAAAATGGAAATTCTGGGACCAGCAGTTAGTGTAATGGCTATGTCACTGGACTCCCATGTAGTCTACCACAATTCAAGTCCTGGACCTGGTGGCTTAAACTCACACCGGGCACGTGTGTGTGCGTGCCCAAGATCCTGAGAGGAGAATGGAGGAGAAGGGATTGCGGCGTGACCATCCCCCCTGGGGGTGATTTCTCGCTTTCTGCCTCTCTGTCTCTCTCTGTCTGTCTGGTGAGCACACGCACCCTATAGCAAAAACCTCTCCAAAAAAAAAAAAGGAAATTCATGTGTTTTCATAAAATGTATTTTCCATGAACTTTTTGAACCCCCTTTGCATATATTAATAGATGATAGATAGGTAGACATAATAGATGATTATTATTAGAGAGACAGTTGGAGGGGACAGATAAATAGATCACAATAGAAAGATAGATGAGTGAGGAGAGAATTCACATACACAGTGCCATCCTGGGTGGTGAGATTACTGACAGTTTTTGTTCTTTATATTTCTCTGATTTTCCATAATTTGCTGCAATGAATGTGTGTTGCTTATAAAATGTAAAAATATATAGAGCTTTCCATTTAGTTAAAAGAAATACATCAGCATTTTATGTGTCCTGATATGGATTCCAAAGAAACAAGCAAATTTGATAACCACTTGATCATCAAAAGCTGTGTTGAGTCAAAGTATTTCGGAATCCAAATTAAGAAGAGCAATCAGAATTCTAGATTCAAGTCTGCCAGGCTCAAGCACCTGGGGCATGTAAGAAACCTTCTCACTCTGGCTCTCCCAGCCCCAGCCCGTTTCATGGATATGAGGATTTGAATGAGCCACCCCCACCCCCACCCACTACCTCCTACCCTCACCAAGGGCTTCTATCCATGGGAACAGCCCTATAAGGATAGGGAGCACTTGTGGGGGGGGGCCCAGGGCTGGGGATTACCTTTCCTGCAGAGGCTTCTGGGATAAGGGAATAGGTGGGGACAAAGGCAAGGCCCGACAAGGCTTGTGGGAATAAGGGAATGGGTGGTGACAGGGCCAGCCACTGACAACAGGCAGCCTAGGCACATCACACCACTTGTCCTAGAAGGGGGCAGGAACTTTCATCTTAGAGACTGTGAGATCCTTTGCCACACAGGTTGCCCTGCTCATCCACCTGTGGGACCCACTGGCACCTGAGCAGCAAGCCAGACTGTTCCTCCCTGCTTTACGGCCTGCGGCTACTTATTGTGTCCAGTGTTCCTGTCAGCCCTGCATGTTCTGAATTTCTGGTCTCGCCAGGCCCCTACGAGGGGTGTGACAATTCAACCCTGTGGGCCAGAGCTGAGTCTTTACAACTCAGGTAGATCAAAGCCTACCAACGTGAGGTCACCACCTGCCAGCTGGCAGTCCTGCAGCCCCTGAGGGCGTAGCAGAAACACGTGGGCATTGCTGGTGGGACTCCAAACTCAGACACAACCTAACGCTAATAATAGTAAATCTCAAATACACTAAGGAGCAGTCATGTGGTGGAGTATTGTGAAACCATTCAAACTGGTGCGGCAATGTTAGCTTACCAAGTGGAAAGATGCTCAAACCATAACATGTTTCTGTCTCCATCTGAGATGCAAAGGGCATTGGCTGGGCTGTCTCTGGAACACAGCACTCCCATTTTTTGTTTTATTTTGAATTTTGGTATATGTGCTCACCAGAGACAGAGAGGAAAAGTGAGAAAGCACTTCCTGGTGTGGGGGGATGGGCATGCCACAATCCCTTCTCCTCACCTCTCCTTCGGGACTTTGGGCATACACACACACATGCACCCAGCGTGTTTTGCTAGCCAGCAGGCAAAGATTTGAACCATGTAGTCAACCTTAATCTTCACTCCACCTACTGGCCTACGAATTGCAGCTATTTTTATGTGATTTTTGTTTCTCTGAGTTGGCAGAATAATCTACAAGAACACAAATGACTCTGACAACTGTTTTAGGATTCTATTTAGGAACTCATGTTCCCAGAACTACACTCCTGATCAGTTTTGTGAAACACTCATGTCACCAGTCCGTGCTTAGTCCACTCTTCTTTGTTTTAAGTGGCTCTGTTGTTTCATTACCTGTTTTCAGTAACGTCAAAAGCTCCATACCGTCTAAAGCCAGGGCTCTGCCTTGAACTTCTCCAACCCTGAGGGCCCTTCTTCTTCCTCTGCTTGTTTAGTATTTTGGGTCTACTGTAGCTTTTTTTTTTCCTCTTTATTTCTTTTTTTTTTTTTTTTTCTTTTTTTGAGAGGTTTACGCTATAGGGCGCTAGACAGACAGAGAGACAGAAAGTGAGAAATCACCCCCCAGGGGGGATGGTCACACCGCAATCCCTTCTCCTCCATTCTCCTCTTGGGATCTTGGGCACGCACGCACACGCGCCCGACGTGAGTTCTAAGCCATCAGGTCCGGGACACGAACCGCAGTCGACTACATGGAAGTCCAGCGACATAGCCATTACGCTAACTGCTGGTTCCCTTTATTTCTTTATTTTAATTTGACCAAAGAGGGATAGAGCAAGAGAGTGAGAGAGAGAAAAAGTGAGAAAGCAAGTCAGTAGGTCCAGGACTTGAACTGCAGTCAACTATGTGGGAATTCAGCACCCTTAACCACCATGCTGCCGACCGGTCCCTGCTGTAACTTTTTATAAGCCAGGGTTAATGGTCCTCTCTGCTGTTGGTCATTTTCTTGGAAACTGTCCCAGAGGATCAGAACAACAAGAAGCTCTGCTCACTGGGATGTTAAGTGAGGCAGGAAAACGATGATGCAGGAAGCTGGGGTCGTGGGCCCAGTGCCCAGTGCCCAGTGCAGGGACAGTAGCAAACCTGATTCTCTGTCTCTCACTCACGAATAAATAGAGATCTGGACACAGAGAAGGAATAGTGAAATGGAGAGTTTGTTCAGAGAGGGAGGAAAGATCAGAGCTCTCAGGCAAGGGATGGGTCCTGGAAAATGGGTTACTAATGAAAAACTGAGGCAAGGGGTTCTTATCTATGCCAGAGGGGTTTTGTTCGGGTTTCCTGTTGTTATTTAGGCTTGTTTAGTCTCTGAGAAGCTGACTTTATGTGAGAAGAGAGAAGTGGTTTGTAGAAGACTGGCTATCATATTGAGGAGAAATGCCAGCTCATTGACAAGCCTAGGGCTGCTCCCAGGAGCTTGCAGGGAGTGAGTTGGCTGCAGGGAGTGCTGCTATAGGATGGGGGAGTTGAGCTGCAGGGTGTAAAATCCTAGGTTTTTTAAGTCCAGATCTCTAAAAATAAAACTCTCCTGAGACACAGAATGAAAAACCACACACACATGTAAAGTAAGAAAGAGTAGCTTTAATAGGAAAAGTAAAGATTTTTAATAGAGAGAAAATATACCTCCATGCCTGCAAGGCATATGGGTGGGCAGCTGCCAGAAAAGGACAACTGCACTGGGCATGAAGTTAGGTGTTACTATTATCCTGGGGGTTGGGGATGAATATTTACCAGGGGAAGGTCTGTCATAGTATCTGGCTTCTTGGTTCAATTGCCCAGACTTTTTCCTGCACGTGTGCATCTCTCTCAGGTGAAGAATTTAACTACCTAATCCACATCCAGGATGGTCTCTGAAGGACTGAGTGCACTGTTCAGATGTTGACTTAGGGTCCCTTCCCAGTGGTGAGCTTCTGTGTGTCTATCTGGGACAGCAGAAGGAAAATAAGTTGTTATCCTGGTGCCAAGAGCCAGCTGGGAAGGTTAGGAGGAATGAATCTTCAAAGAGGGTCTGGTTGCATTTTTTGATAGTCTGTGAATGACCAAGCAAGCTGTAAAACAGCTCTGATTATAAGAAACTCCACTTTGGGACCAGCAGTTGGCATAATGGCTATGTCTCTGGACTTCCATGTAATCCCGGACCCAGTGGCTTAAACTCACTCCCGGAGCATGTGCGTGCGTGCCCAAGATCCCAAGGGGAGAATGGAGGAGAAGGGATTGCGGCATGGCCATCCCCCCAGGGGGTGATTTCTCACTTTCTGTCTCTCTGTCTCTCTCTGTCTGTCTGGCAAGAGCATGTGCCCTATAGCAAAAACCTCTCAAAAAGAAAGAAAAATAAAATTAAGAAAAGAAGAGAGGAGAGGAGGGGAGAAGAGGGGAGGGGAGGGAAAGGGAGGGGAGGGGAGGGGAGGTGAGAGGAGAGGAGCGGAGAGGAAAGGAAAGGAAAAAAGAAAAGAAAAGAAAGAAAAGAGAAAAAAAGAAAAGAAAAGAAAAGAAAAGAAAAGAAAAGAAAAGAAAAGAAAAGAAAAGAAAAGAAAAGAAAAGAAAAGAAAAGAAAAGAAAAGAAAAGAAAAGAAAAGAAAAGAAAAGAAAAGAAAAGAAAAGAAAAGAAAAGAAAAAGAAAAGAAAAAAGAAAAGAAAAGAGAAAAGAAAAGAAACTCTACCTGAACAAGTGTGAGAGCTAATACCTGATCTCTAGTGAGAGCAGTAAATGACCCTCCTCAAAAGTTTGACTAGAGTGACTCCGTTTTACAGGTCGGCTCTAACTTAATATGTGTGTCCGTTTCCTATCATAGTGATTCTTCCTTGGGGATCCTGCCCTATTTACCTACTCACTGGGTCTAATTTCTGTCTCATAAATTCTCTAATGGGTTCACCTGGTCACAATCCCAATGCCTCGGAGGAAGGAAACCTGTCCCCAAGCAGTTATTCAAGGACAGTAACTGCAACCCACACCAGACTTGGCACAAAGTGGACACCTGGGAAATCCCAGCCATGCAGCAACTGGAGCTGACTTGGCAGTGAGTTAAACAAGCATCTAGGCAGGCCTCCTATGCCGTGTGACCTGCTCGCCCCTACCTCCCCCTGCTACATCACTGTCCAGCATGGTGAATTCTGGTGCTTCCCCAATCAGCTGAAAGTCCCTTGCAGGTGACAGATAGGCAGATGGGTGACAATGACATCCTCACATCAGCCCTCTCTAGCACTACTGAGTCAGGGCCAGCTTCAGGCTGTGCCTCTGACCCTCAAACATTGTTCTCCATTTCGAACCATTTACCAAGCATCTTTATTTTGGGGAGCCTTTCCCAGATAAAACCCCAGAAATGCCACGTTTTCCCAGCAAGTTCCATGTTGCCTGAGAGTCAGAGACACCTGTAAATCCTGCCTGGCTATTCTCATCTTGGGGGGCCAAGAAAGCCACATTCTCTTCATTTAAGAGGACTAACCGTAGACAAGGTCTTTCAAGGCTTTGTGTCCCTATTTGCTTGAATAATTCTTACATAAATGATACCTTAGACCCTCGGCCTCTGCTGAACAGGACTTGCTGAAACACTGTTCCTAATGCAGATGCTTCCTCTGGAAGATGATTTCTGAAAAGGTTCAGCATGATAAAGCAGTCCTTGTGAAATTCCCTAGACCCTCACAAACAGAGTTTTGAGGGCTTCAGACTAGAAGTCCTGACTACTTTCATTGTGTTTAATTAACCCTAAAACAAGCAACAGGGTGTTCCCAAAGTAACCCCCAGGAGCTTGAGAATCCACTGTTCATTTTAAAGATGCAGATAAATAAATGCCCAAACTCCCGATGCCACACACAGGGGCTGGCACCAGCGTGTCACCCTGTGTGGGCCCTCTGGTCATTCTCACCACTGCGTAGTTAGAAGTGGGGAGAGCCTCTTCTGCTCCCCTTCTCAGGCCCGAGTGCTCATCTACAAAGCTGGCCCTGCGAAGCTGCCAGCAGAAGCTCACATCTCTGCTGGTCCTGGCGTTTCACACCCAGCCAACTGCCCAGGGCTCCCAGCCCCTGAGAGTGCTATGTGGGTCCCCCCTCTTCACTGAAGTTAAGTCGACCAAGGAGGAAAGAAGACTGCCATGTGGTCCACTGCGCAGAGAACAGGGCCCATGGGGGCCCCGCACACAGTTGCCACAGACAACGGCCAAACACGCAGTGCAAAGTGGCAGTCGAGTGACTGTGCTGCAGGGAGTAAAGGCCTCCCAGAGACTGGGGCTGCTCTGACCCCTCCCCAGGTTAAGCCCAGCCTTTGCCCACCATGGCCTCCATTTGAGGAGGGTCTCAGCTCTACTGCCCCTCTGTCCCTGGCCCCAGGTGAGCTCTGTCCGGCTGCCCACCCCTGACCCGCCTCTACCTGACGTCCTCTTAGCCAGTGGCCAATGCCCTCTCCATCTCAGAAAGCAGTGAGGTCCCGGACCCTGCATCCCTCCTCTTCAACTCCACACCCTGTGGTTGTGCCTGCACCGAGGTCTACCCAGGGCTCCCAAGTGCCCCTTGGCTCCCTGGGCCTGGTGCACTCCCCCTTCATTGTGGAGGTGCAAACCATGATGTTAGCAACACACAGACGCTTCCTCCGTGCTGGTCACCCTGCCCGTTACAATGGCCCCCAACCTACATCTCCTGTGAAGGCCCAACCCTATCCCTCCATTTTGGAACACTCAGTTCTGGGTGTAGGCCACAAATATAAGAGCTTGTAAAATAATAATAATAATAATACCAACTTTGGTACTAGCAGATGGTGTAATGGTTATGTTATTGTACTACCACATAGTCGACCACGGTTTGAGTCCCAGACCCGGGGGCTTAAAACTCACACCAGGTACATGTGCATGAATATACAAAATCCAGAGAAGAGAATGGAGGAGAAGAGATTGCAGCGTAGTCATCTTCCCTGGGGGGTGATTTCTCACTTTCTGTCTCTCTGGTGAACACACACACTATAACAAAAATCTCTCTAAAAAACAAACAACAACAACAACAAAAATAAACACCCTAACCAGGCAAGTGGGTCCCCAGCCAAGCTTGTCACCTGTGCCACAGCACCTGATCTGAGAGTGAAGTCACCTGTCCATACATAGCACCATCCACTGGGATTTTTTTTAATTATTTTTTATTTTATTTGTTCGTTTACTTATTTTATTTTGATCAGAGAGACACACAGAGAGAAAGTGAGAAAGCAAGCCACCAGGTCCAGGACTTGAACCAGGGTTGGCCATGTGGGAATGT
>NW_006204006.1:1196960-1198394 GCF_000334495.1 Tupaia belangeri chinensis | reverse complement strand
TCCAGAGAAGAGAATGGAGGAGAAGAGATTGCAGCGTAGTCATCTTCCCTGGGGGGTGATTTCTCACTTTCTGTCTCTCTGGTGAACACACACACTATAACAAAAATCTCTCTAAAAAACAAACAACAACAACAACAAAAATAAACACCCTAACCAGGCAAGTGGGTCCCCAGCCAAGCTTGTCACCTGTGCCACAGCACCTGATCTGAGAGTGAAGTCACCTGTCCATACATAGCACCATCCACTGGGATTTTTTTTAATTATTTTTTATTTTATTTGTTCGTTTACTTATTTTATTTTGATCAGAGAGACACACAGAGAGAAAGTGAGAAAGCAAGCCACCAGGTCCAGGACTTGAACCAGGGTTGGCCATGTGGGAATGTCTAGCATCTTACCCACCACACCACCTGCTGGTCCCCATCCACTGGGATTTTGATGAAATTGGTCTTTAGGATCTCATCAGACTCCCAACTCGGTCAGGACTGAGGACCCCACTGCTCTGGACCAGTGGTTTTCCAACCTGAGCCTGGGAATGCCCTGGAGCACTGGGCCTATGCCAGAGTCTGTGGTCCACAGACCACTGCCCACTCTTGCTCATTCAGGCTTGGGCTCAAGTTTGACCTTCTCAGAAAGGCCTGGTCACCTTGGCTAGATGTCTACACAGTTGCCAATCTGTCACCACTGCCAACGATGCCGAAGGGCATAGCACATTCAGACACTTGGATACAGAAGCATTTCTGCAGGGCCACCGAGCTGAATGTGATGTCTGTCCTTCTCTATGGAGACGGGCAAATGGTCCGCCAAAGAAGGTCATTTGTTTACAATCCAGGCAGGACCCTTCCAACTCTTGGTGTTATCTGTCTTTGTCATTTTCTGAGCAAAAATCAGTATCTCACTGTTTTTAGTCAATTTACCTGAAACTTGCCTTTTTGACTTGTGTTCATAGGCTGTGTGTATACATATCTGTTTGTTTTTCCTTTTCTATTAATTGTCCATCTAAAAATCGGTTCATTTGGGGTTTTATAATTGATTTCTAGAAACCCTCTTAATATATACTAGATCTTTATAGTTGTTCAATTTGGTTTGTCTCTAAAATTTTATAGTCTTGTGGCTACAGCAAATAAGCTTTTGGCTACAGTGATTTATATATCAATAGATTACTCTTGTACAAACTCTCACTTCTAGATACCACTAGTCTCATTGGTTGGGCCAGCCTTGTAAGGAAGTTGTTGAACACTGTACCTAGGGAGCCAGTTTCTACGTGGCAATCCACAGTCTGAGTCTCAGCCCTGGCAGCTTGAAAACATGCCAAGTGCATGTGCATGTGTACCCATAATCTCCGATGGGATGGAGATAGAGAGGAAAAAGGATTGTGACCACACCCCAGTAGGGAGTCTCTCTCTCTCTCTCTCTCTCTCTCTCTCTCTCTGTCTC
>NW_006204006.1:1171964-1196852 GCF_000334495.1 Tupaia belangeri chinensis | reverse complement strand
CACTGGGTTTTGTCCCAGACCCGGTGGCTTGAAACTCACGCCGGGCGCGTGTGCGTGCGTGCCCAAGATCCCGAGAGGAGAATGGAGGAGAAGGGATTGCGGCGTGACCATCCCCCCTGGGGAGTGATTTCTCGCTTTCTGTCTCTATGTCTCTCTCTGTCTGTCTGGCGAGCGCACGTGCCTTACAGTGAAAATCTCTCAAAAAAAAAAAAAAAGAAATTCATTAGTTCTAATTCTTTTTACTGATTCTCCTGTATTTCCTAAACATAGCATCATATATCTGCAAATAATGAGTTTTTATTTTCACTATTCCCAGAAGGTACATTCTTTTGCCAGAGAGAGTCAGAGAGATAGATGGAGACAGCAAGAAAGCACCTCCAATGGGTACTTCCTTTTCCTTTGTCCTCCATTTCTCCATCCTGTTGGGATTTGGGACACCCAGACACACACATGCCCAGCATGTTTTTCAAGCCATCATGGCCAAAATTTGAACTATGATCAGCCAGATGGGATCTGGCTTCCTTCACTACTACGGTCATAAGGCCAGTCCAAGAATGACAGCTTTATTCCTCATTTCTAATGCGTGTCGGTCGTTTGTTCAGTCTCACTGCACTGTCCATAGACTGAGTCTGGACAGTAAGTGTGACATCTTTCCATCCTCCCTGTACCTAGGGATGTGCTGGTGTGAGGAGAGACACATGAACTGCCTTCTGGAGCTGCCCTTTCCAGTGAAGAACTGCACCCAGTCTTACTCTGCTTGGCATACACATACAGCCACTCACTCAGAGCTCACGCCTTCTGCTTCCACATTAAACACGGAGAAACAAAAGACTCTACTCCCAGCCTGCCTTGCAGCTGCAGGAGTCGTGGACACATAACCTGGAAAGCACTGGCATCCAGGATCAAAAGGGAGAGTCTCAAGAAAAAAAAAAAAAATGTGTCTTCCCTCCACCCTTGGCTGTCCTTGCCTCATGCGTGGACGTGGATAAATTGCTTCAGCGTGGCACTGCGGCAGGCTGGACTCTGCTGGGTTCCTTCGTGATATCCTTGCACATTGTCAGCCTCCTTGCTGCACATTCAGGCTGGCTGTCACCTTCAGCAGAAGGGGTCGTAATGGCTCAAGGTGACATTGACTTTGTAGAATTATCTGGGGTGCTTCCCATCTATGTCTGTGACCTGAAACCATTATAAAAAGCTATCAGTAGTCCCACTCATATACCCATAGGGCCTATTGTCATATTTTAGAAGTAATAGTTTTGTTTGTTTTTGTGTTTATAAGCCAGAGGGCAGGTATGCTTGTCAGAGACAGAGAGGGAGAAAGCACCCCAGTGGAACATAGTCACATTGCGATCCCTTCTCCATTTCTCCATCCTGGCAGGATTTCGGACACACATTATCACATGCCTGGCTTGTCATTCAAGCCACCAGAGGCCAGGATTCGAACCTCATAGTCAGCTATGTGGGATCCAGGTCCCTTAACCCCGAGGTCATGGGATCAGCCCTAGAAGCAATGTTTGAGTACCTTCCCAATTTCTTCTGTAGCTGTTATTCTGTTCATATTTTCTCTCTTTTTTTTCCCTTTTTTAGAGATTTTTTGCTGTTAAGACGTGTACTTACCAGAGAGACAGAGAGGAACAAAAGGACAGAAAGTGAGAAATCACCCCCCAGAGGGGATGGCCACACCACAATCCCTTCTCCTCCATTCTCCTCTCAGGATTTTGAACATGCACACACATGCACCTGGAGAAAGTGTCAAACCTCCAGGTCCAAGATTCAAACCACAGTCGGCCATGTGGGAGTTCAGCAACATAACTATTCCACCATCTGTTTGGCCCCTGTTCATATTTTCTACCCCATCATTGGTCTTTCAAAATAAACTAATCATTTTATTGATCAAATCTCTTTCTCGTTTCATTATTTTTGCTTTTATCATTATTTGTGTCTTTTTTTCCTATTCCTTTTTTTAACTATTTTTTTCCTTTTATTTTTAAATTTTTTTTCATTTCATTTTCTTCCATACATTCAATCACATTATTATTTGTCTTACAAAATGGATATTTCAACAGGTGAATATTTCTCCCTAGTACTGTTGATAAAACTACAAAATATCTTCAACAGATAATACCATACCTCTTTGTGCCATTAATGCTTTGCCTCCCTGTCCCTCCCCCAAATGTCCTTCCTCAGACCCTCCTCTTTCACACACACTATATCTGGTATTTACATTTATATACTGTGTTTCTATATCCTTTTGTCAATTAGTTTCAGTCATAGAGTGCAGACACACGGTATGTATTTAGTGGGGACATACAATGCCTCTCCTTCATAGCATCTTTTTGTGTTTCTTAGCTATGTTTGGGTTTCTTTACTAACTTTTTTTTTTTAGGTTTTTGCCATAGGGCATGTGCACTTGCCAGTGGGAGACAAAGAAAGACACTGAGAGGCAAAGTGAGAAATTACCACCCGGTGAGGGGTGGGTGAGATGGCCACACTGCAATCCTTTCTCCTCCACTCTCCTCTCAGGGTTTTGGGCACTCAGACACACACACACACACACACAATGTGATTTTCAAGTCACCACGTTCAAGACTTGAACCACCATGTTACCTGCTGACCCTCTTTACTAGCCTTTTGAGTTGAATGCTTCATTAATTTTATTTCAATCTTTTGTATTTCCTGAAAACTGCATTTCAGGTTATATATTGACAAGAGCATGCAGGGTTTCTGTGAATCTCCTCCCTGGTCAACAGTTCCCAGCATTTTCTTGGTGTACCCCATCATGTGTGGCAAGGACCAGTGGTGAGAGGTGTCCATCTCCCAAGGATGGTCAATGTCCTTGTTCAAGCCACACTAGGTGCTAGATACTGTTTACACCCCCATCAAGTGTGCAAACATCTCCCATATTTTCTGTGTGTCTGGTGCTTTTGATCATTACAAATTTCTAAGGAGTTTATGAGCTCTCTTATTTCCTCATGGATCCAAATTACATAGAAATTTTTGTCATGTAATTTTCAAGTGAGAAGTTTTCTTTCTTTTGTTTTTAGTCTAAAAATGGGGCCAGTATCACTTCAATTTTTGTCAATTTCTATGGCTATTCTAAAAGAATTAATATTTATTTTTGGAGAGTATTGACAAATGGATGGATGATGATAGATGTTAGATAGAAAGATGGATGATAAATTGAGCGTGTTCACTGTCATTCAAAACCTGTCTCCCTCAACTTTGGGTGCAGGGTATGTTTACTTGATGTCTTGATTTCTGAAAGTGATCTTTCCACTTCTCCCATGATGATCATGACTGATCTCTCATCCCTACCTCCAACAATTTCTGCTCTGCACCCTCCAAAGCCATGATGTGACACATAGCTGCTTCTCTGTGTGTCTCTTCCCTGCACACACACACCACCCAAGGCCTGGCTTAAACACTGCTTCTTCTGTGACTCCTCAAGAGCACTGAACTGAGCCCATCCAGCCCTCCTAGACCTGCTCTCCACCCACCTCTCTGATGAACTGGCCTTCATTTACCCTACAAGAGATCCTCTGTACCCCCAGCCTCATCTCTGAAGCTCACTTCAGGGGCCCATGAGAGCAAGGGTGGTCTTTATGAGCCCCTCCCTCACAGCACTTGCACCTGCTTAGTTAGCGCTAGAAGGCTGGAAGAACATCTGTACTTTCCATGTAGCTGATTGGTCATACCTAGAGTCTATTTGGGGCTGATCCCTTGATTGAGAACTCAGTCCTACACTTGCAAGATTAAAATAGTGCTTCTAGGGAAAAGCAGATGGTGTAATGGTTACGTCACTGAACTCCCAAGTAGTTGACCAGAGTTCGAGTCCCAGACCTGAAGACTTGAAACACATCAGGCACATGTGTGTGCATGCTCAAGATCCCAAGAGGTGAATGGAGGAGAGGGGATTGCAGCATGGTCATCCAGAGAATAATTTCTCACTTTCTGTATCTCTGTTTCTCTTTGTCTCTCCGGAAAGCACACACACCCTATAGCAAAAAAAAATGTCTCCTGAAAAAAAGAAAAGAAAAAGAAAAATAGTGCTTCTGTTGCAAAGCAAATATATGAATGGATGACAAATGGATGGATGATGATAAATAGATGATAGGTAGATGGATGATAAATTGAGCGTGTTCACTGTTATTCAAAACCTGTCTCCCTTAACTTTTGGGTGGGGAGGGGGGATATGTTTACTTGATGTACTGATTTCTGAAAGCGATCTGTTCAAATCGCCCATGATGGTCATGACTGATCGATCTCTCATCCCTACCTTCAACAGTTTCTGCTCTGCACCCTCCACAGCCATGATGTGACACACAGCTGCCTCTCCGTGTGTAACAAAGAGGCTCCTGCGAATGCACCATGCCTGAGTACACTGAAAAAATAGTATTGTCTTAATTACTCCCACATGAGTTGATGTCACTGTGGAACAGAGACACTTGCACATCCTTCTGAAGAAAAATGCTCAGAAACAAAACATATGGCGCACAGCCGCTCCAGCCAAAGAAACGTCTCTCTCTCCAGCTGGATCCAGGCAACATTTACTAATGTTTGATGTGAGGCAAATTCACAGAAGGGGCTGATGGTTGAGCAGAAGGCGAGGA
Organism: Tupaia belangeri chinensis; assembly: GCF_000334495.1. Taxonomy (NCBI): domain Eukaryota; kingdom Metazoa; phylum Chordata; class Mammalia; order Scandentia; family Tupaiidae; genus Tupaia; species Tupaia belangeri. The sequence goes on along the minus strand of NW_006204006.1, from coordinate 1,192,242 downwards.
GAGGATGAGTGTGGGAGCAAGCATGGTGGGTTCGGAGCTCCACCAACACAGTGCCCGGTGCAAGGGCCCGTGGAGTGTGTCGGTTCACAAACGCATGACATTCCTAGCAGTGCAGGGCTCCTGGGGGCCAGTAGGCTCTGGTAGAAATGTACAGGAATAGAAACGTGCTTTCCTAGTGAGGAGACCAGGGAATGTCCTGGACCCTTAGGGTTGCAGTATGTGAAAGGAAGATTGCTACCTTGTTTTAAGGTGGGACTAGGGCAGGGCTCCCCGTTTCTGGTCTCAAGTCCCATGTTCCATCAGAGCCCAGGATAGAGAAATAGTTGGGAGACCTACTCGTGGACAAGCACCATCCTCCCCCAGTGTCAGGACTGGCTATGGAGACTTCTTACTATGTTCCTGATACTCCCCGCCCCAAAGCATAGGAGTTGGCTCTGCGAGTGCACGTGTTTGCTTTTCATTTTTATATTTTATTTTATTTTATTTTATTTTATTTTATTTTATTTATTATTGTTATTATTTTTAATTTGTTGTAGGGCACATGCACTCACCAAAGAGAGACAGAGAGAAAGAGAAAATAAGAACGCAAGCTGCCAGGTCCGGGACTTAAAACACAGTCCACCATGTTAGAACCTAGCACCTCAAACACTACACAACCTGCTGGCCTTGCCAGTACATGTAAATGCTCTCTGCTAAGGCAGCCATCAAGGATTTCAGACAGGGACCAGCAGGTGGCATGGTGGTTAAGGTGCTGGACTCCCACATTGCCAATCACAGTTTGAATCCCTGACCTGGTAGCTTGAAACTCATGCCAGGCATGGATGCATGCATGCCTAAAATCTCAGTGGGAGAAGGAGGAGAAGAGATTTGCAACATGGCCATCTCCCCAGGGGTTGACTCAGTTTCTGTCTCTCCAGCAAGCGCACATGCCCTATAATATCAAAATAGGAAAAATACCAAAAATATCAAATAGCAAAAATACCTTTTTTTAAAGAAAAAGGGGGGGGGGGGGACTCTAGACAAAAGGAGAGTGTCAACCAGAGAAAAGACAGCAAGAAGAGCAGGGGCCCAGATGCATGCAGACTCTCCAACCAACCCACTGCCCAACCAAAACAAGTGAAATAGAGGAAGGAACACAAGTGGTCCCACAGCCCCGAAACCTGATGCTGCAGCTGGTCAATCTCGTCTCCTTGAGGGGGCACACAGGCCCAGATTACCTCTCTGGGGGCACCGGTGGTCCTGCAGCCCCCAGGTCCTATGTCACAGCCAACTTGGGCTGCCTCCCTGGGGGACACATGTGGTCCCTGCAGGCCCCAGGCCTGATACTGCAGCAGTCCAGGATGCCTCCCTGGCTTGGCACATGGCTGGCTGCCCAAAGGGCTCCTGCAGGGATGGACAGTGACCAACGATGTGCCACTATCATGGATGTCAGCCACTAGGACTGGCCTTCTTGGTCATCTCTTCAGCTTCCTGGACAGTTCCTTTCAGGAGGCCTTTTCCCCAGCTTTCCCTTGCTCTCCTGATCTGGCTGATCCCCTCCTCTCATCACGTTTGCTTTGGCTGTTTCAAGTTGAGTGAGTCCAATCTTACCTAAACATGGGTTTTTACAAGAACCTTGCTGTCTCCTCAACCCTGCTCTCTTGGTGGCTGCCAACAGCAGTGGACACCCAGGCAACAACCAACATCTGGGTAAGAGATGGGTCCTGTCGCCTTGCATCCCTTATCCTTCCAGGTGTCACATGTGGCCTGGGAACATCCAGCCCCCTCCTTTGCTACCTGCCAGCTCTGGCCTGCCCTGTGCAATGACCATAAGGCCCAGAGGAAATTTCCTCCCTGCCCAGGGAGCAGAAGCCACCTCATGGATAAGTGGCCAACCAGGGACACAAACAGCTTGAGGGCCACTGGGAGCTGAGAGGCCTGAGCAGAAGCAATGGCAAGAGGCTGTCTGTGCCCGGAGGGGTCTGTCCCTCCAACCCACCCACTTCCTAGCAGGGCCTCCTGATCCCCCAGGAGGATGTCCTGGCCCCTCCCTACTTGTCCCCTGCCACAGAGCAGGAAGGGTCGTTCCTCCTTCCCAAGATACCCTCAAGATCCCCTGCCCCTGTGGGTGTGCAGCTCCCCTCGTGCGGGCTGCACCCTGAGCACAACATTCCAGTGTACTTTGCTTTTGGCAACTGGCATGAGCCAGTGACCGGGACCAGCCCACCTTACTCTCCAGCCCCTTAGGGTTGATACAGTCCCTGACTCTGGCTATTCCTGTCCCCTACCGGCTCTCACTTTTTCAGGAATCTTCTCTGATAGTCATGTGGGGATCAGGGCTCATCCTACAAGTGTGCCCTGCAGTCATGGCCACTGCCCAGCTGGTGCTGGGAGTCACCCAGCACGCCTCTCTCTGACCAGCACCTGTGGGAATCACACCTCGCCCCTGCCTATAGTTTAGTGCTTGTGACATGGAGCTGGGGCGTTGTAACCTGCCCCTCCCCAGGAGACAGCAGGTCAACGTGCCTTGATAGAGAGCTCTCTATTCTCATCTGGGTTTGGTACATTGTCCTAATACACGCTTGTCATCTGCTGTGTGGCTTTCGGATAATTTCCTGAGACTATAAATGGTTAATTTTATTTTTATTTGTGTGTGTGTGTGTGTTCAGCCCTCGCACACAGTTTCTCGTGTCATTCCAGAAGGTGGCCCTGTGTACAGTTCTACACACTCCTTTCTCTTCATACAGGCAGAAGGAACTGGGTCGCCTACAGTCATAAAACTGCTCAGTTCACCAGCTGGGTGTTCAAATGCTTTCAACCACTAAATGCCCCGCGATGAGGGGGATGTCTGGACCCTCCACAAGCATTGCTGCCAGGTCCCAGGATGAAGCTTAGTGACACTGAAGCCCATCCTAGCCCCCTATGCCCAGACTGGCAGAAACAGGCCCATAGATACAGGCAGTTTCCTTCAGACCACACAGCCCCTCTGTAGACGCACAGCCCCTCTGTAGACGCACGCCCCCTCTGCAGACGCACCGCCCCTCTGTAGACGCACCGCCCCTCTGTAGATAGCCAAGTCCTTGCTGAGCCCTTCACAAGGCAGCGGCTCAACCCCTGCTGCCCGTTGTCCCCAACTGCCCTAGGTGCCATCAAGAATTGCCTGCTCTGGAGCCCCTGCCCACCCGGCACGTGACTTCTGCAAACCCTGGTATGCCACCTCCTCAGATGATGGCACTCAGAGCCACATCAGGAAGAAAGGTCATTGCTGCTCCCGTCCACCCAGCCTCAGGACAAGGGTGGCAGCTGAGCTGGGCTCCTCTGCCAAGGGTGAGTGCTGCTAGTAGCCGGACCTCCGTCAGTCAAGGCCCACCTCCTGGCCTTGTGCCTAGGGTCAGGTGAGATGGCCGCGAGGAAGGCCCCTGCAGTGATCCTCTATGGCCAGGCGCATGCTCCAGAGGCAGCTGCGCAAGCTCCAGTGGAACAGCCATGGGAGGCGCCATTCCCAGAAGCAACTGTGGCTGTACATTGGGATCTCGGGCCGATGTGCAAAGGCTGCTCACAGAGGACCCTGGAGCCACCTGAATGCCAGCAACCAAGCAGTTGGGAAGGACAGAATTTGCCCCTGCAGCCCAAAATGGTGCCCTGGGACCCAGCGTCCGCACCCCCATGTTCCCCAGTGGACTTCCCAGCACCCTCTCCTCAACAAGATATTCACCCCATTGAACCCCTGCCCCAACCCTGGGGAATCCCCATCTCCCCAGGACCTCTGCCCCACAGAACCCCCAGCCCCCAACCCTGCCCAAGCACAAATGTTTTCCATAGAGATGGAGCCAGGACAGCAGGGCATACAGCAGGCATGGAAGCGGCTAGACCATCCGTGCCTCCACTCAGCCACTGCTGTTTCCTGCAAGTCTTCAGCTGAGCGTGTAAGTTAGGAGATGTTACAAGGAGAAAATGCAAAGCCAAGGCCCAGAGGTCGGTGGGAAGGTAAAAACTAGGACGTGCAGGGCCAGGCAGGGCTCCCACCACTGTGGACACTCACCTCCTCCCTGTGATTCAACCAAAACCTAATCGTGCTGACAGAACTTGGCAGATATGACCTGAAGATACGGAAAGGACCCTGGTAGTCAGAGGACACCCTTAAATCTGGGTCTAGAAGTCACAGTAATTCAAAGTGAGGGAGTCTCCTTTGCTGACTTTGAATATGGAGGGGGCCATGTAGCCAGGAATACAGGGGGGGGGACCCTCTGGGAGCTGGGAACAGCCCCAGCTGACAGCCAGCGAGGAACCGGGACCCTATATCCTACACTTGAGCTTGGAAGAAGGTCCCATGCTCCACTCAACAACTTGAGTTTAGCCAGATGGGACGCTGAGCAGAGAACCAGCAAAGGAAGACTGACCCCTGACTTACAGGACACAACCTCAGACTCAGTGCCACTGTGAGCCACGAAGGCTGTGGTGCTTGTTACACAGCAGTTAGTGCTGACACATGAAGGGTGTGTGTTCCTTGGCCACATTCATTGTCCCTGGCATAGCCCCTGAAGGGGTAAGAAGCTGGGTTAACCAAGCTGAGTTTCTGCCAGCAAGCCCAGGGAAAACAAAGAAGCCAAGGCAGCTGACAGAGCATGGACAAGCCCAGTCACAGGCAACTGCCTAGAAATGAGTTGGAAGAAGGGCAGAAAGCCCAAGTGGGAAAGAGGCAGCAGACTGGGGAGTCATAGGTGCCAGGACCGAGAAGCCCACTGGAAAGCTCAGCAGGGAGGCGAGGGTAGGTATCTGAACCTGAGATTGTGGGGGTCACTACCCTTAGTAATGACAAGATCTAGGTATGACAACAGGGTGGATGGCCAAGGGAAAACAAGATGGTGAGAGGGAAGGTAAGAGGAGCCAGGCCCAGGAACAGAAGCACAGACCCAGGGACCTGTCGCTGGTGGAAGGGAGGGAACCCATGCCCTGGGATGAGGGCATGGCCTGGTGCAGGAAGGGTGCTGAGATACAACACTGGGTAAAGGGAGTGAAGACAAGACAAACTACTCACATGGAAGGTGGAGGCAAGAGCAGGGTGGCCCCCACACGGGGACTAACCGCAGCCCCTTCTTCTTACCCTGTTATGCCCTGCTTCTGCCAGGTTGCCCCTAAGCCCCCAGTTGGCCCAGGCCCTTGTCCTTGGACTTCCCTGCCCACAGAAGACACCGCAAGGTTCCCATGTCCTGCCCCTTCTCAGCCACCTCCCTACTCCCACAGGTGGCTGCTCCCCAAGCCTGGGTGGAGGCTCAGACCATGCTCAGCTCTGAGAGAAGGGGCCGTGCTATTGGAATGATGGTTAGAGGCAGGAGGAGATGACAAATGGGACAGCAATTCCCTTGAGCTCGGAAGGCTGGGGAGAGGGCTCTGAGCTTCCCCTCTGCTGCAGTTGTCTGGGTCCTGGGTTTCGTGGGACCAGAAAGGGACTGCAGGCACTTGTTTGCAGGGCGAGGGCATGGGGGTTCCTCAGCACATTCCAAGCTGTGCTCCAAGAATCCTCAGGAAGGGAGAGCAAGCCAGCCCCAGGACGCCACTTCAGAACGGGTGTATGCTTCAGCCCGGTCCCACGCCCAGGGGCACACTAACCTTACAGGAATACTCATAATCTTGTCTGCCAAATGGTGTCCCATCTTTGAGATGGTCTGCCAAGACTTGTGGCAGGAGATGTGCTTGGAGTCACCAGCTGGTTCACTTTCAGATTGTGACCTTTGCTCCTTAGCCAAGGCTCAGAGTAACTCCAATTCCATCCCCATGTGTGCAGGCTTGGGCCAACCACACAGACCTCACCAGCAGGCTCACCACACAGATCAATGGTGCCCAGACCTGCCTGCCTGTCCAGGCCTCACCTCCCCAGAAAACTCTCCAGGTGGACATCCTGACAAGTCCCAAGAAAACCTTGAAGAGGAAGTAGAGGAGACTAATCCTCTCCTTTATCCAAAAGGGTATGGTGGGAAAAGCCCAGGGTGCTGCAAATGAGGTGAGCAGTCCCTTCCATCCACCACACTCTTCCATTACAAAGCTCTCTGAGCCCCCTGAGTTTTGAGATGCTGGGACCTCATCAATCCCAAGGGACCTCCCATGTCTCTGAATACCCTGAAATAAAGAGGAAATCCCAGGAGTAGGATAACTGTTTACTGAGAGAAAGCGTAGACACCACATGTGAGTGCATGGGACTCTACTCCAAGGGTGCCCCAGCCACGAGGAGCCCCATCTAGAAGGAGGCCCATGATCACGGACACTACCCACGACAGTCACAGAATCACAATGGAGCAGACAGGCAGGTCTTCAGGCCCCACAGGGACCCCTGTCCCTAGGTCTTCCGGGTTCTTCCCTACCAGGAAGGCTCTAGAGTTCCACAGCAAGTTCATCTTCCAGATACCCTCGCCGCCGCCCTCCCACTGGGCCAGTGCCTACGGGAAGGGCAGAGCCCAGAACTGGAGATGGGGCCAGAGCCAGGGCTGGGGCAGAATGTTGGGCTAAAAATTGGTCTAGACGCCTGGGGGCAGAGGCCTGGCCCAGCCTAGGAGAACAGCAAATAATTTCTGATCCCAACACGCAGCTACAGCCTACTCACATCTTCTTCCACTGACCCAAGAAAGGGTGCAGAGCTTAGGCAGGCAGCCTGAAGGCCCACCAGACACAGGCCAGCCTCTAGGGACCAGATCGGCCTGGGCACAGTCAGCGCAGGACTGGATGGGGGGCGGCCACACCAGACAGGAGAGCAGCAGCGCCTCGGCTCCCAGCCCAGAGTATGTGACAGCTCTCTGGATGAGGCCGCCTCCTCCAGCCTACAGCAGCCTGTCGGTGCGCTTGCTGCGCCACACCACCAGGCCAGCCATGGCAACCGTCAGCAGCACTGGCACAACAATCAGCGGGATGAGAACCTCGTCGGGGGGATCCTCCCAGTGCGTCCTGTCCACCGTGCAGTTGGAGAAGAACTGTCTGTGGATGCTAGTCATGAAGCCCTGGGCCAGGGGGTTGGGCCAGTAGCAGCCCACCATGTTGGCCTCCACCTCGGTGCAGTTGGTGAAGCTCTCGTAGTACCTGTGAAGGCATAGTCATGATGGCTAGACTTTCCTGCCATGCATGTCCCCTAATGCCCGCCCTCACTCCAGGGCCCAGCAACACAGGTGGGCCAACTTGGGTCCAGTCCCACTTGACATTCTGGTGGCAGCACAGCCTGGGAAAGGTCACCTTCACGCTCCTGGCCGCATGGGTCATCTATGCCAGTGACCCACTCCCTGTGCCTCTGCCCGTATCTATAAATGTCCATGACCCTCTGAGGCTCCTAAGGCCACCTCCCATAGCCCCCAGCACCACCCAGGTCTTTCTGGAGGACACACTAACCCACGTTTCTCAGTGCAAAAGGGAGTATGGGTCACACAGCTTGGGTCTACAAGGTCTTACCTTCTAGGGGCACCCTAAAGGCCCAAAAGAAGGGTCTCGCTGGTGCAAGAAGCCACCCATCTCCCAACCTGCCCTCCTGGACCAGGTGGGCCACAGACCTGCAAGCCTAGTCCCTGCCTGCCTGTCTCCTACTCAGAGATTGCCTTCCTCGGCCACATGTGGCAGGACACCGAGGAGCCCTCCCACCCCTGTGCTAAGACATAGGGAGGGCATCACTCAACAAACCAGCCACGATGCACCACGCCTGCCTGTCCAGCAGATGGGCCCTGGGTGGTCCTCATGGACAACCACAAGCTGTATCTACAGGGCCTCAAGTGCAGTCCAAGGTAAAGAAGGCTGTCCAGATGGCCACCTGATCTGGGATGTGACAAGCAGCCTCTGGAGATAACAACCTCCCCACCTTGGGGTTTGCAAGGCCTAGGCTGGCAGCTGCCCCTCAAGATGCTCTGGAGGCAGCCAGATGGACCTCTGCTAAGAGCCTCCCAGCCATGCTCAGGCTAGTACTTTCCCACCTGGAGCTGCAGGAGGGCAGGGCCCTGCCTTGGCTTCCTCATGGGAACCAGGGTGGTGCCCCCTCCTCCTTCCTGCACTTCCTGGGGAGGGAGTGACCAATGTGACCTGTCAACAGGAAGGCACCACTTCCCACCAGAGCTTCCGGAATGGAACATGGTCTCATGCTCATTTCCCAGTACATCAGAAATGGGCCCTCCTGGTGCCCACCCCTTCTGGGCCTGGTCTGCCAGCCCATCTCCTGGCTGATCTTCGGCTGCTCTCGGGGCCGACTCCATAATACAGGTCAGACACGGACTTATGCTCTTCCAGGTGACCTTGGCTCGGAGAGCTGGAAACAAAGGGACCATCCTTGAATCCTGTCGGGGCAATAGGCTCTCTTAGGCCTCTGCACAATGCAGTCCCAGGGGGTGTCCAAGCTCCGAGTACCCCAACAGTTCATGGGCAAACTCTCATCTCCTCATCTTGTGTGCTCCTCCCACAGGGAGCCAGATTCAGCCCACCCCAACCTACCCCTAGCCAGCCAATAGGGGAACAATGGAGCCATCTAATAACACCTGAAAAACCCTGACCTTCAGATGTCCCCAGTACCTTGGCGTGTAATGAGAACCAGGTGCTGTACCCCCATGTCCCAAGGACTCTCTACTCAACTCCTACCCAGCGGTGCCACCCACAAGGGCCAGCTGGACTGAGGGGGATGACAGCCAGCTGGACCCGGGGGGAGACCTGCTATTGACAGCCAGCCTAGGAGGAGAGGCGATGTGGACAGCTCTAGGACGTCCTAAAGAAGACAAGACCAGGCTCGAAGCCCAGTCCCCACATCCACTCCTCCAGAGCTGGGCCACACAGGAAAGCCCACATGTGGGAGCGAGCCCAGAGGCAGCATGAACAGTGGCATGGGGCCCAGCTGGCAGCACCAATGCAATGGCCCCTGCAGCTGGGCCTCTGCTGTGTTATTTGTCCTTCCTGAGCCTGTTTCTTCATCTGTAAATGGGGCAAATAACACTCATCATGAGCTGAGAGGACCGAATGAGTTGCTTCCACACGCACAGCCAGTGCCTGGCACAGAACCAGTCTGGGTGAGGGGCTGGGTGAGCCTGCCCTGGCTCTGGGCTCTGGGGAGAACTGAGCACAGCACCTCTCCACTCACAGAGACCAGGGCAAAAGCACTCATGCCAGTGCTTCTCTGGAAAGCTGTGGACTGTCCTCAACTGACACCTGCTCAGGGCCATCCAGGGCCTAACCCTTCCATCAGGCTCCCCAGAGCACCTTTGCTACAGAGGATGCAACCTTGGGCTAGCTGCAGCATGGCGGCTCAGGGAGCCAGATTGCCTATGGCCAAGTGAATGGTTCAAGTCCCGGACCCGGTGGCTTGGAAGACAAGCCAGGCACATGCGCTTATGTGCTCAAAATCCCAAGAGGAGTAATGAGGAAGAAGGGATTACGGCGTGACCATGCCCCTTTGGACGTGCTATCTCACTTTTCTCTGTCTCCTGCACGTGTACCCACCCTCTGACAATTTTTTTATAAAGACAAAGAAGAGACACCCACACCTCAGGACAGCAGGAGCAGAGCCCAGCAGAGCCCGCAAACCCCCAGTCAGACTCCCTCTTCCCCAGCCTGCCTCTGCACACGTAAGCACTGCATGCTGGCATTTCACAACCTGGGCTCATATTCCCAGCAACAGTGTTGCCTCTGGGAGCCGGGTGGCAACCACCTCTTGACTGGGTATGAAGCCAGCGCCCTGCTGTTGGAGGGAGACTCCCAGGAGAGATATACTTTGGCTGCCCTGAGGGGTTACAAGAAATAACTTTCCACTTGAGAAAAATCAGAGTCCTTCAGGACTTCCATGTCCCCATGAACTGCCATCCTCTGGTTTCCAGGGCAGCCATGGGGAAGCCTGAAGTCCTCCTGTCCCCTCAGCTCCAGGGTGGGACCTGTTTCCTCTCTCTCTGGACATGCAGTGATGTTTTCCTTTGTTTTCGCAGGTCTGATATTCCACAGTTGCAGTCTGCAGGTTCGTGCCCTCAGTCCCAGGAGAGGACTGTGCATCCCTCTACCTCTGTTCTCTTTCTTGATCTTTCTAGACCCCCCACCAGCCGGTGTTAGACCAGGACTGACCTCTGACTCCCTAATCAGCTTCTCTCTCCTAATCCTGGGAGCTCTTTTCACTGTCTGTCTTTCCATTCTGTAACTCACTTTTTTTTTTTTTTTTAAGATTTTTGGGGGACCAGCGGGTGGCATGGTGGTTAAAGCACTGAACACTCCCACATGGCTGACCACAGTTTGAGTCCCGGACCTAGTGGCTTTCTTTTTCACCTTCTCTCTCTCTGACTTGCTTTTTCACCTTCTCTCTCTCTCTCTCTCTCTCTGTCTGTCTGTCTGTCTCTCTCTGGTCAAATTCAAAACGAATGAATGAATAAAATTAAATAAGTAATTCTTTAAAAAAAAAGAAAAAACTTTTTTTTCTATTAGGGCCCATGCACTCACCAGAGAGAGAGGCAGAAAGCTAGAAATCACCCCTGGGGGCGATGGCCATGCTGCAATCCCTTCTCTTCCAATCTCCTCTCAGGATTTTGGGCCCTGTGTAATCCGGCGCCCTGAGCCGCCATGCTGCAGCTAGTCCAAGGCTGCATCTTCTGTAGCAAAGGTGTTCTGGGGAGCCCAATGGAAGGGGGAGACCCTGGATGACCCTGGGCAAGTGTCAGCCGAGGCCAGTCCACAGCTTTCCAGAGAAGGATTGGCATGAGCATTTTTGCCCTGGCCCCTGTGAGTGGAAGGATGCACGCGCCCAGTCTAAGTTTCAAGCCTCTAGGTCTGGGACTGGAATTGTGGTCAGCCATATGACAGTGCAGACCTTAACCACTACCCCACCTGCTGGCCCTCGTGTCCAATTTTATCATGTTGATTTCCAGTCCTAGCTCCAGAACACTTTCCTTCTCATCCCATGAGGGGCAGTAGTCTGCCGCTCCAAAGACTCTGAGGGAGACGCTGGACTTTTCTTGCTGTTCGGTCCATCTATTGGGCCTCTATCTTCAGGGTCAGAGCCTCTCACCAGATGTCAGGGACCATTCTCAGACACTCGCGACTGGGAGCAAGGACACTTGGAGCTTGGGAGGGGCTTGTCTTGGAGCTTCCTGGGAGTCCCTGTCTCCAGGTCTTTCCTCAAGGTTGGTATCACTCTCAGCAAGGACAGCCCCTACCCTAAGGATTACCCTCCTGGAGCCACGAGAATGCTGCCAGCTGCTGTCCCAACCTCCCTCTGGGACCGGAGCCCCTATCTCACCAGCTCCAAGCATGTTCCTGCTTTAGCATGTCCCTGCTGCTCCCCCAACAGCTCCCTGGACACCTGGTGCAAGTAGGCCAGGTCCTAGGAGGCCTCATCAACAGGACTCTGGCAGCTCCCGGCTCCCTGTCCGTGCCATTTGCATACCCGCTCTCCTGAATGCTCCTCTCACCTGCTCCTGGCCTCTCTCCTCTCTGGAAGCTACATTCTCTTGCTCCCCAACCCACCCAGCCCCTCTGGGCCTGGCTCCCCAAGGACAAGGAGGAGCCTGGCCAAATCCCTTGCTGAGTCCTAGCCCGCCCCACCCCCAGCCCCCTTCCCAGCAGACTCAGCTAACAGTTCCTCCATGCAGGCTGGGTCCACATACCCACATACTTCATTCACTACCTGTGAAGTGAACACAGAAGACACTAGAATGTGGGGACGAGAAAGCCCAGGGGCTACTGGGTGGGAGTGGTAAAGACACAAGACCAGCTTCCCAGGGAGGGGCCGCGTGCAGCGCCTCCACCCAAGGAAGGAGGCTCTAGGCAGGGACGCCAGCAAGGGATGAGAACAGGGAACAGCCCAAGTCTGCTTGCAGCGGCCAGCAGGCGCCAGAACTGAGAAGGTAGAGCAGGTCGTGGGGAAGGCCCGGTGGGCTATTTCCAAGGAGGAAAGGACGATGGGTCCTGTGGCTTGATGCTAAGCGTGATTGCGGCAGATGAAAAGCTCGGGAGGTTTCAGAACGAGCCATCCCACCACACCCAGTATGAACCAGTGGGACCCAATTCCTCTGCGGCTCCCTGTCCACCGATGACAGACCGCCCCCAGGCGGTGCTGCGGGGAAGACCACACACCACGATTTCCACCCGTCCTGGGCTGTGCGGAGAAGCCTGGCGCAGGGAAGGGCACCAACCCGGATCGAGAAGGGACGTGGCTACCAAGCAGGACTCCCAGACAATACAGAAGAGCCGCACAGTCCCTGGGACATCGGTGTGGAATTGCTAGAACGCCAGAGTGAGCAGGGCCAGATGGGGGACAGGATGCTGGGAAGGGGCGAGGCGGAGGAGGAAGGTAGCAAGCTGAAGGAGTGCCGTGGGCGGGGCGTCGGCGTGGGCGTGGGCAGGTGAGCCTGTGCAGGCCGCGCCCCTGGGCGGGGCATGGACAGAGCTGGGGCGTGCTCTGGAGGCGGGGCGTGACACGGGAGGAAGGTGAGCGAGGAGTCCGAGGGCGGTGGGCGGGGCGTGGGCGCGGGGGAGGGGTGAGGGAGGAGTCGGAGGGCGGTGGGCGGGGCGTGGGCTGAAGGTGAGCAGATCGGAAGCGTGCGGTGGGCGGGGCGTCGTCGTCGGCTTCGGCGTTGGTGGAAGGCGATCGAGGTGTGGCCGGGGCTCAGTGCTCTGGTCTGGGTCCGGCGAGACACTCACACTATGAACTCGGACAGGCTGCACCACTTCCAGACGTCCACCTTGCGCATCATGTCTGCGAAGGCCTCCCCGCAGCGGGGTAGCATCTCCAGCATGCGAGTCTCGTTGCAGCCTCCCACTCCAGGGCACCCACCTGGAGAAGGGACAACTGTGAGAATCTCACTGGGACTCATGCTGGGGGGTACCCAGGGCACAGGAGGCTCCAGGGGCTATCTCTTGGGACTCGTGGGTATGGTTCAACTTGCAAGGCGAGCTTCACTGAACCTGCAAATCATGAGCCTCGCAGGCCAGCCTCCTTCAGCCCTTCCTTGTCACTGCAAAAAGGAGGCTCCCACACAGGGACGCCGCCTCTGAGACTGGACAAGTGAGATCCTGGACCGAGGCCTCAGGAGATGTAAGAGTCCAGGGGACATCAGGCCAGAGGCACAACTCCAACCTAGGGGGCTACACATCCCAAGAAGTACTTTAGGATCTGGTACCTCCGAAAGCCTGCCAGAGCAGAAGAGGGCTCTGGGCCTGTAAGGACCTCCCAGCCCTGACAGAGGCCTGGGATCAGGGGGGTCTGGGACAGCAGCCACTGAAGAGACTCCCATTCCCAGCAATGAAGACTAGGTCTTCAGACTTTCTGGGGCCTGGCACAAGCTCCTCACCCAAGGACTTCAACATCTGCCCACCAAGATATCCTATCCCATCCCTCTCCACAGACGTCCCCACCAGGTTGACAGGCCCTGCCTGCTCCTAAACTTCCTCACCTGACACTGCTCTGGCTGTATGATACAATCAACAGAAAGACCTTGGAAAAGAACAAAGTTGTGGACTCGTGCATCTCAATTTCACAGCTTACTACCAAGTCACTGTATAATAAAGGGAGCGGCCTACTGGCACAAGGACAGACGTGTAAGTCAATGAAACAGGATGGGAAGTTCAGGAGTAATCCCTCACATTTATGACAGATTGATTTTCAGTAAAGGGACTTCACTAGAAAAAGAATACAGAATAGTTGGGGCCAGCAGGTGGCATGGTGGTTAAAGCACTGGATTCCCACATGGCCAACTGCTATTCGAGTCCCAGACCTGGTGACTTGCTCGCTCACTTTCTCTCTCTCTCTCTCTCTCTCTCTCTCTGTGTGTGTGTGTGTGTGTGTGTGTGTGTGTGTGTGTCTGGTGAGTGTGCATGCCCTGTAGCAAATTTAAAATAATAATAATAAAATATTATTAAATAGTCTCTTTTTTTATTGCCATGGGAATGTGCATTTGTCACACAGAGAGAAACAGAGGGAGAAAGGAGTCCCATGAGGCAGCATGGTCACACTGCAATCCCCTCTCCTCCATTTCTCTATCCTGTCGGGATATTGGACATGCATACATAGATGCCTTATGTATTTTTTCAAGCCATCAGGGCCAGGATTCAAACCAGTTAGCCATGTGGGATCTAGCTGCCTTAAACTCTAGACTAGGGGCTGGCCCAAAAAGAGTCTTTTTAACAAATGGGGTGCTGAAACAACTGGATATACATATGAAAAAAATAATAAAGTGGACCATTTTCTAATATCATTCACAGCAATGAGCTCAGAATCAATCAGACCTAAGTATAGAGTTAACCTATTAAAACTCTTTTTTTTATATATTGATATATTGGTATCATTTTTTTAAGGTTTTACAATAGGGTGCATGTGCTTATCAGAGAAAGACAGAGAGATGGAAAGTGAGAAATCAGTCCCCAGGAGGGAAGGCCATGCTGCAATAACTTCTCTTGGGATCTTATGCACGCACACACACACACACACACACACACACACGTGCCAGGCATGATTTTCAAGCCACTCGGTCTGGGACTCAAACTGCAGTTGGCCATATGGAAGTCCAGTGCCTTAACCACTACCCCACCTGCTGGCCTAATCTGCTGGCCCAGTTTCATAAACTTTTAAATGAAAATATAGGAGTAAGTCTTCGTGCTAAGACAAAGCCTCCAATATGATACTTAAAGCACTAGCAACAGAAGAAAAATGAATTGGACTGCATCGGATGTTCAAACTTTGTGCTTCAAAGGATGCCCTCAAAAGAGGAAAAGGATTACCCACAGAATGGGAGAAATATATGCAAATCATACATTTTTGATTCTTCATAAGAGGCTTGTATCCAGAGTATACAAAGAACTCTTATAACTCCATAATAGAGAAGTAAGCCAATTAAAAGCAAGTAAGGATATGAATAGCTATTTCTCCAAATATATATACAAATGGCCAATAAACATCAGAAAAGATGATCAACATCATTAACCATCAGAGAAATGCAAATCAAAACCACAGTCAGATACACTTTGCACACACTAGAAGGGCTATAATTAAAAAGATAATAATAAGCGTTGGTGAGGATGTGCAGAAATTGGAACCCTCACGTACAAGTGACTGGAATGTAAAATGATGCATCCATATTGGGAAATAGTCTAGCAGTTTCTCAGCATGTTACATAGAGTTACCATATGCTGTGGTTTGAATGTGCTCCTCCAAAGTTCATGTGTTGGCACTTTGTTGTGTGGTGAAGGGACAATGAGGAGACTTAATCTGATTACAGTGTTGAAAGGCGGGGCCTTTGGGAGGTGATTAGGCATTAGATAGCCCCATGACTGAGCCTCGTGGGTTTATAAGGAGAGGCAGTGAAACAGACAGACCCTGTCCTGTGCAGGCTCCTGCCCTCCGCCAGGCTGTGAGGCAGAAGGCAGACTCTCTCCCCAGAGAGCAGCTCTTGGACTTTTCAGCCTCCAGAACCGTAGGCTGAGTAAACCTCTAGTCTCTTAAATTAGCCAGACACAGACGTCTCTGTTAACAATGGAATGCTGCTGAAGTCTGACCACACCACCCACCCGGTACCCCACCCAGTGTGAGGTGCTGTCCTCTTTAGTCCTAGATTTTTTTGTGTGGCTCTACTTCACCTTTAGGGCTTTTATCTTCTAATTCGTAAAAAACTGACTGATTCTGAATCTTTTCAGTGGTGAGTAATCATGCACCTACAAAATCTCCTTCTAAGCCTAATACCACTGACCCCGCCTTCCAATTGCCACCCTGCTACCCCAGCCTCCGCTGTCTCTGCTCACAGGGCTCTGGCTGCTGGGAGATCCGGCCCTTTCTCTTCCACAGACCAGACTGTCCCAATGGCCATATCCCCTTCCTGGGCTCTAGCACGTGTGGACATCTGTGCATCCCAGACTGTTAATTTCCTTTTTTTTTTTTTTTTTTTTTGAGAGAGAGAGAGAGAGATTTTTGTTATAGGGCACGTGCACTCACTGGAGAGTCAGAGAGAGACAGAAAGTGAGAAACCACCCCTCAGGGAGGGATGGCCATGCTGCAATCCTTTCTCTTGTAGTCTCCTCTTGGGATCTTGGGCATGCACACACACACATGCACCTGGCATGAGTATTAAGTCTCCTGGTCAGAGACTTGAACCATAGCTGACTACATGGGAGTCCAGCAATGTAACCATTACACCATCTCCTGGTCCCCTCAGTTCTATTTTAGCACAGATCTAGAGTCTAAAGTGCTTTGAAGGAAAGAATAGTTACAAGGAGAGCCTTTTGAAGGCAGAGCAAAGCAGTCCTCCTTGATGGGGTGGGGACCATGATGCATGAGCCCAGCAGGAAAGTCCTATTCTAGGGCGCTCCCTCGCAATCCTTCTGGGAGCTTCTGACTTTCAGAGAAACCAGACGAGACAGAGCAGAGCTGGCTAACTCAGCCACACACTAGACTCATCCAGGCCACAGCGCAGACCCACCACTCAGCAGTCTCTCGGGTGGGACGCAAGAGTTCGTGCTTGCTAAAACCTCCCAAATTATTCCAGTGTGCAGCCAAACTGGAACCAGAGACAGAAAGGACCCCTCACACCCTCTCTTACTCTGCCCTTACTCTCCATGTGTCCTGGAACATCTGTATCAGATGTCCCCATTTGGAAACAGAACCAGTGGGGACCATCAGATGGCATAATGGCTATATTGCTGGACTCCCATATAGCAAACTGCGGTTCGAGTCCCAGATCCGGTGGCTTAAACTCACATTGGGTGCATGTGCGTGCATGCCCAAGATCCTGAGAGGAGAACGGAGGAGAAGGGATTGCGGCGTGGCCATCCCCCCTGGGGGGTGATTTCTCGCTTTCTGTCTCTCTGTCTCTCTCTATCTTTCTGGCAAGCACACGTACCCTATAGCAAAAACCTCCCCCCCCCCAAAAAAAAGAGGAAACAGAACCAGTGTCACTGCCTGGTGGCCCATTTCCCTTCCTAACAGCCCCTGAGTTTGGCCCTCCCTCAGAACTGAGTAGTGGTTCCTGAGTACCCTGTTCTAAGTGTGGTCACACCAGTAACGACCAGGCAGGGCAGGTATTAACGACAAGACTGCTATGGCCAGGGAGATCATCCGCCTGCCCAGTGAGACACACTGGGGCACCAGGATGCAAGGCCAGGACGCCTGCCCGCAGCTGCCCCCAGGTGGCACATCACACCAGCCAACTCCAATCCTCACTTTGCCAAGCACCAGGCTCCAGAGTGCGAGCCTGAGTCACAGCCTCCTCTCCCTTTCCCTTCTTCCCCCCGCCCCAGCCAAGCAGCCCAAGTTTGGCTACTTCTGGCACCCATCTCCCCTGGCAGGGCCTGCGTGGTGCATCTTTGCGTTCACCGTGATGCTCTGAAACAACTCTGGGGCAGGTCCTGGTAAAACAGTATCCCTCAGGTGACACTCATTCCCACAACTCCTGGACCCCCCCCCGCGCCAGGAGGGTGGGAGGACTGAGCACAGACAACATCTTTGCCCCTCTCCCCTCAGTGGCACAGCAGGGCTGCACAGAACGGGATGACCCTGCCCCTCCCCTGTAGCTCTGTAAACCTCAGCCCACTCCAGCTGCCTAAGAGAAAGGACCCCTCACACCCTCTCTTATTCTGCCCTTACTCTCCATGTGTCCTGGAACCTCCCTGCACCCC
Organism: Tupaia belangeri chinensis; assembly: GCF_000334495.1. Classification (NCBI taxonomy): domain Eukaryota; kingdom Metazoa; phylum Chordata; class Mammalia; order Scandentia; family Tupaiidae; genus Tupaia; species Tupaia belangeri. The sequence goes on along the minus strand of NW_006204006.1, from coordinate 1,174,671 downwards.
AGGATTTTTCTGTGCCCCACATGCCCACAACTCCAGATCTCACAGGCCCCAGAATCCCCATTTACCCCAGAATCTCCACATGCCCTGGGCAGCAAGGCCCTGACCTGGCAGGTCACTAAGGTGCCCTCCTCAGGTAGGTGTCCTAGAATAATCTCCCTCCCCACGATGTCCAAGGCACCAGGACACCCCTGAGGGGCTGCAGCCTGTGAGCGCTCCATGGGGCCATTGACACATCATTCCCCACTCCCATAGGGCTCAGGGCTCCCAGCACAACCCAACAACACACCCGTTAACAATGCGGTGGGGACACAGGCCCCGGAAACAACAGGAACATGGGTCACTGTCCTCAAGCCTGCATCAGTAAGGGCTCAGGAACTGCACCAAAATAGAAACCCACTCCTGCTGGTTCCGCCAGGAAACAGAGAACACACAGGCCTGTGTTTCTTTTGTCTCGGGAACTTCCAGAGCCAGGGGATGATGAACAGCCAAACAGATGCATTTCCTAGAGAAAGGGCTTTTGTGGCCAGGCATTTGGAATGAAGCACAGCCCCTCCTCCTCTGGAAGATGAGGAGCAATAGGCCATAAGCATGTCAGCCTGGGTGGTTTGTCCCCATCCCCGTGGTCAGGACAGTCCCTCTCTACCCTATAACTCACCTTCCTTACCTGTAAGATGAGCAAGGGGACCAGATGACGTCCGAGGACCTCCGATGCTAAGTCTCTGGCCCTGTCCATGGTCCCCACTGCCTTGAGTCATTAAGTCACCCACTGCCCTGGGTCCATTTAACTCGACAAAACTAATGTGATCACTGCTGACAGGACGTCATACTTTCAGTAATAATTTAAAATTACAGGACCAGGACCAGAAGTTGGTCTAATGGCTATGTGGCTGGACTCTCATGTAGTCGACCGTGGTTCAACTCCCAGACCCGGTGGCTTAAACACATGCTGGGCACATGTGCGTGCATGCCCAAGATCCTGAGAGGAGAATGAAGGAGAAGGGACTGCGGCGTGGCCATCCCCCTGGGGGGTGATTTCTTGCTTTCTGTCTCTCTGTTTCTCTGGTGAACACACATGTCCTGTAGCAAAAATCTCTCAAAAAAAAAAATATCACAGTACCATGGGTCAGCCCCATAGTGGTTAGGCAGCCCAGAGGCAATGCAGGGACAGCAGGCTGTCAGGACCCAGGGCTCAGGCATTGCTGGGAGCTGGGATGCCCCACCCTCTCCTTCTGGCAGTGTCTGGGTAGATGTGGGCTCGGGTGAAACCTCTGACAGATGCGGGTGACCATGAAGTTTGGCCTCTCACTGAATCTCACTCTGGTTGGGCCACCAGCAGGTCAGTGAGGCTGAGCCTGCCTCCTACCTTGTCCAGGGGGCCTGAGCCTATGCCCCATCACAGGAGGACAGTGGTGACCGGTGGACAGGACAAAAAGGGGACCCTCCAGAAGCATGTTCATAAAAGGCCCAGAGTTACCAGCTGGAGGGCTTCTGTGCTGCCCAAGGAGGTCTGGGAGCAGCCCTGAGGACTCCTGCACACCACAGGAGGTCTCCACCTTAGAAGCCGGGCACTGGGGGCTGCTGAAATCCCAAGTCAGCAAGCTTCTCCCCGCACCCTCACCCTAGGCCCAGCCCTGGAACGGGAAATGAAGCACATCCAGACCAGTTCAATAGAAGGGGTGTGACCAGTCTGGTGGCCCACCTTTCCCACCCCCTTAGCAAATCTCAGATCATCAAGGCTGATCCACCTGCCACAAATAGGCCCAGCGCTCTGTCCTACAGGCAGGAAGGCTGGGACCCAGGAGGGGCAGAAATGTGTCTTAAAGGACCCAGGGGGTGGCACGCAGTCCTGGAGGACAGGCCCCAAGTCCCTTCACCCCCAGCACTTGCTTCCCTCTGAGAGCAGTCTCTAACAATCAAGCCCTCACACGCATGCGCACATGCACACTTGTTCTTGGACCATCTTTGGGAAGATTTTTCCAAATCAGTTCTTCATTTAACCATTTTACTTTGTGAGTAAAATTCTCCCTGTGGTCCCGGATTCCTCCTGGAGAAGGGAGGTGGGAAGGGCTCAGCAGCTGCCCCCGTGGTCCTCTGCCAGTCCCCCAGATAACTCAGCCGTCCTGCACAACTGAAGTGCTGCCCTGGGAAATCGACCTCGCTGGGTCTGGGGTCCTCCCATCCACACTCCTGAGCAGGCTGTGCAAGCTCTCTCGAGGCCAGGACAGAGAACTCACTACCTCACAGGCGGCCCATTCTGGGAAAGGGACCTAGACCCGGCCAGCCTCTGCTTGCCCAGTGGTGACCCCAGCCCCTGGGCATCGGCATCTGGGCAAAGGGGGCTGCCCTCGGCTCCTCCGGAGTGGATGCAGCCTAGCGACCGCGCCCGGGTCACACGCGCCCTACCAAGCTCCGTGCAGGGGCGGAAGCGCAGCCCAGGCGCCGCACTGAAAGGTGAGGGAGGGCGCATGGGTCCCGTCACCCTGAGAAGCTAGGTACCCCGGTACATATTGACTCCCTCTTACCACAGAGCAGCAGGAGCAGCGAGAGAAGCTGCGGGCGCCCTGGCACTCGCTTCTGCATGGCCGGCCGCGGGACTGGGTCCAGCTTGGTCAAGCTGGGGGCGCGGTGCCGGTGGAGGGCGCTGGGCGGGACTGGGAAGGGCTGGGGCGGGATTACAGGGAGCCCTTCCCCAATGGCGCCCCGGACC
>NW_006204006.1:1169848-1171824 GCF_000334495.1 Tupaia belangeri chinensis | reverse complement strand
GTTGGAGCGCGCTGGTCGGGACTGGGAAGGGCTGGGGCGGGATTACAGGGAGCCCTACCCCAATGGCGCCCCGGACCGCGCTCTCAGACCGCGCCCCCAGTCGCGCCCCAAGTCGTGCCCCGCCACGCCCAGCTCTCTCCTGGCTGCGCGCATGGAGCCCAACCTTTCCCCCGGCTCCCTGGGCAGGAGGTGGGAGCCCTAGCGCGGGCCGCTCACTGGCCGGGGTCCAAGCTGCCATGGGAGTCTGGTGTGGACCAGGGACAGGTTGGGATGCAGACCACGGGGGGAGGGGAGGTCTGCACTTAGGGGGAGGGGAAAATTGGGGAGCAGACTGCTGAGTGAGCTGTGATGAGAGTGCAGGCAGGGGTGGGGGGGGCTGGAGCCAGGCCCTGTGGCAGGGAATAGGCCCAGGACAGGATGGGGGCCATGGCGGGAAGGGCCTTTAAGTAGCCGGGCACCTTCAGAGCCAGAGCTCCCAGGGACAGGAGAGGGGATCCCTGCAGTGTTGTGTGTTGAGGGATGGAGGGTGGAGGGGGGAGTGGTGATATATGTGACTGGTCTGTGTCTGTTATGTGCGATGTGTGTGGTGTGTGTGGTGTGTGGTGTGAGTGTGTGAACGGTGTGTATGTACCTATGGTATGTGTGTGACATTTGTGAGTCCAAGACAGTGTGAGTGCGAGTGAGCATGTGTGGCTGCTGTGCACACACACACACACGTGCACACACAAGGGACCAAACTATGACCATGTGGAGGGGTAGGAAAGTGACAAGGTCCTGGCGTCACAGAGCACTAGGGGCCACTGGTCACTTAGCAGGGACAGTAATCTCTGTCCCCCTGTCCCTGGCTGGGTCAGGTCTGTGCGGTTCTGAAGGCTGGGCCCAGCCGCACCTCTCTGAGCCTGCCCCAGGCCAAATGGCCTCTGTCTGACTTGACAGGACCTATGTTATTTCCCTCCTGTGAGGGGTTGAAGCTTTCCATGCATTTTGCTGAAGAAATTCAGATTAGAGCCAGTATTGGTGGGAGAGAGACTTAAAACCCATTAAACTTGGTCAGCCTTCCTGCCCTGCCCAAGGCAGGCCAGCCACCCCCAGGTCAGGGTTCGGGGGCCAACTGCTCCTTGGCCCTTGCAACACCTAAGACAGCCTAGGGGCAGGGTCTACCCAGAGCCCAGAAGCCTGCCACCCTACACAGAGAGGCTCAGGCCAGATCAACCCCACAGTTCCAGGGGCCTTTGTACTCAGCCTGCAGGTCAGGACAATAGGATAGGGTCCTTGGGTGGGGGCAGGCCAGACAGGACCTCATATCCTACACAGCCATGGGGAGTCTGGTCAGTGCCGACCAGTGGTTGGGACCAACGCCCCAAGCTAGGCCAGGCAGTGAAGATCAGGTACTAGAGCGTGGCTCAGGCACCTCCCCAAGATCCCTCCCCAAGAATGCCCCTGACTTCACAAAGCCACTGTGTCTCCCAGGGAATGCCAGGGGCCTCTGCGACCACTGCCAGCAGGCTGCCCTGTGACCTGTCCTGGGCCCCACTCTCTGGCAGCCAGGGCCCTTACTCTTGTTCTCCTGCGCTCCCCACAGCCTGCACAGGGCTGGTGTCCACTCCTGCAAGTAGAGTCTCACAGGTTATGAGGAGCTGCGTTGTGAGAAAGGCCAGCCTCTGGGGCTTGCTCCTTCAGGAAGTGCCCCATGTGTGTGATCCTGACTTCTTTAGGGGTTCTCTCTCTTACAGACTGATTCTGTACACTAAATTCCCAGTTCAAATTTCTGCATAGTATCTCTCCTGATCGAACCCTGACTGATAGACTATTTGCCCTGTAATTCTTCCTACTCTTAAATCCCTGTAAAAGAACATTTGCCACTCAAGTGGTCCTTCTCTTTAAAAAAAAAAAAAATTATTTATTTATTTGATTCCATTTGTTATTACTGTTATTATTATTTCTAATTTGACCAGAAAGAGACAGAGAGAGAAAGG
>NW_006204006.1:1165183-1169556 GCF_000334495.1 Tupaia belangeri chinensis | reverse complement strand
GGGGCCCCCCCTGCGGGGCAGATGGCCCAATAGCTGCAGCTCCATTCTCATCACTGACAGGTGCCTTACCTCCTGCCACAGCAGGGTACCCTCAGCCGTGGAGCACTGTCTGAGGACCCGTCTCCTAAGAAAGGATGACAGGGGAGATTCAGGAAGGGGTGCTTCTGCCCCCAGCTGCTTCCCATCCACCCCCACTGAGGAGACAACCCTTCCTGTTTATTGCTTTTTAATTTGGGGGGTGGGGAGAGACATAACATAAAATATGCCATTTAGCTATCTTTTTTTTTTTTAAATTTTGGAGAGGTTTTCGAGGAGAGGATGGGGGCCATGGCGGGAAGGGCCTTTAAGTAGCCGGGCACCTTCAGAGCCAGAGCTCCCAGGGACAGGAGAGGGGATCCCTGCAGTGTTGTGTGTTGAGGGATGGAGGGTGGAGGGGGGAGTGGTGATATATGTGACTGGTCTGTGTCTGTTATGTGCGATGTGTGTGGTGTGTGTGGTGTGTGGTGTGAGTGTGTGAACGGTGTGTATGTACCTATGGTATGTGTGTGACATTTGTGAGTCCAAGACAGTGTGAGTGCGAGTGAGCATGTGTGGCTGCTGTGCACACACACACACACGTGCACACACAAGGGACCAAACTATGACCATGTGGAGGGGTAGGAAAGTGACAAGGTCCTGGCGTCACAGAGCACTAGGGGCCACTGGTCACTTAGCAGGGACAGTAATCTCTGTCCCCCTGTCCCTGGCTGGGTCAGGTCTGTGCGGTTCTGAAGGCTGGGCCCAGCCGCACCTCTCTGAGCCTGCCCCAGGCCAAATGGCCTCTGTCTGACTTGACAGGACCTATGTTATTTCCCTCCTGTGAGGGGTTGAAGCTTTCCATGCATTTTGCTGAAGAAATTCAGATTAGAGCCAGTATTGGTGGGAGAGAGACTTAAAACCCATTAAACTTGGTCAGCCTTCCTGCCCTGCCCAAGGCAGGCCAGCCACCCCCAGGTCAGGGTTCGGGGGCCAACTGCTCCTTGGCCCTTGCAACACCTAAGACAGCCTAGGGGCAGGGTCTACCCAGAGCCCAGAAGCCTGCCACCCTACACAGAGAGGCTCAGGCCAGATCAACCCCACAGTTCCAGGGGCCTTTGTACTCAGCCTGCAGGTCAGGACAATAGGATAGGGTCCTTGGGTGGGGGCAGGCCAGACAGGACCTCATATCCTACACAGCCATGGGGAGTCTGGTCAGTGCCGACCAGTGGTTGGGACCAACGCCCCAAGCTAGGCCAGGCAGTGAAGATCAGGTACTAGAGCGTGGCTCAGGCACCTCCCCAAGATCCCTCCCCAAGAATGCCCCTGACTTCACAAAGCCACTGTGTCTCCCAGGGAATGCCAGGGGCCTCTGCGACCACTGCCAGCAGGCTGCCCTGTGACCTGTCCTGGGCCCCACTCTCTGGCAGCCAGGGCCCTTACTCTTGTTCTCCTGCGCTCCCCACAGCCTGCACAGGGCTGGTGTCCACTCCTGCAAGTAGAGTCTCACAGGTTATGAGGAGCTGCGTTGTGAGAAAGGCCAGCCTCTGGGGCTTGCTCCTTCAGGAAGTGCCCCATGTGTGTGATCCTGACTTCTTTAGGGGTTCTCTCTCTTACAGACTGATTCTGTAAACTAAATTCCCAGTTCAAATTTCTGCATAGTATCTCTCCTGATCGAACCCTGACTGATAGACTATTTGCCCTGTAATTCTTCCTACTCTTAAATCCCTGTAAAAGAACATTTGCACCGTGCTCAGCCATGTGGTAATCCAGTGCCCTTAACCACCACTCCACCTGCCGGCCCCCAAGTGGCCCTTTGCTTAGAAGACTCAAATAGTACCCACAGGAGTGCACAGCATCTCGGCCTTCACGGTCTTTCCTTAACCACCACTCCACCTGCCGGCCCCCAAGTGGCCCTTTGCTTAGAAGACTCAAATAGTACCCACAGGAGTGCACAGCATCTCGGCCTTCACGGTCTTTGGACCTGGAGGATTCTACCTGGTACCACTCGGTGTCCATAGTCACTCCTAGGCCCACGCGTCCCGCTCAGGAAGTCCCTGAGTGGTTCCACAGGCTCTGGGGTGAGACCCTGGGCTGTTGACAAGCCCGCAAGGAGAGCTATTCCCATTCACGTGGCTCCCCCTGCTGGGCAGATGGTCCAATAGCTGCAGCTCCATTCTCATCACTGACAGGTGCCTTACCTCCTGCCACAGCAGGGTACCCTCAGCCGTGGAGCATGGGCTGAGGACCCGTCTCCTAAGAAAGGATGACAGGGGAGATTCAGGAAGGGGTGCTTCTGCCCCCAGCTGCTTCCCATCCACCCCCACTGAGGAGACAACCCTTCCTGTTTATTGCTTTTTAATTTGGGGGGTGGGGAGAGACATAACATAAAATATGCCATTTAGCTATCTTTTTTTTTTTTAAATTTTGGAGAGGTTTTTGCTATAGGGCGCGTGAGCTCACCAGACAGACAGAGAGAGACATAGAGACAGAAAGCGAGAAATCACCCCCCAGGGGGGATGGTCACACTGCAATCCCTTCTCCTCCATTCTCCTCTCAGGATCTTGGGCAAGCATGCACACGCGCCCGGCATGAGTTTTAAGCCACCGGGTCCGGGACGCAAACGGCAGTCGACTACGTGGGAGTCCAGCGACATAGCCATTACGCTAACTGCTGGTTCCCTCATTTAGCTATCTTGAAGTGCACAGCTCTGTGACATTAAGAACATTCATGTTCTGAGGTCAGCAGGTGGCATGGTGGTTGGGGCGTTGGACACTCTCACATGGCTAACCAGGGTTCAAGTCCTGAATCTGGTGGCTTGCTTTCTCACTTCTTCTCTCTCTCACTCTCACCCTTTGTCTCTCTCTGGTCAAAATAAATAAATAAATAAATAAATAAATAAAAATAAATAAGAACATTGGGACCAGCAGTTAGCATAATGGCTATGTCGCTGGACTCCCATGTAGTGGACTATGGTGGCTTAAAACTCACACTGGGCATGTGTGCATGTGTGCCCAAGACCCTGAGAGGAGAATGGAGGATAAGGGATTGTGGAGGAGAAGGGATTGCGACGTGGCCATCCCCGCTGGGGGATGATTTCTCGCTTTCTGTCTCTCTGTCTCTCTCTGTCTGTCTGACAAACACACACACCCTATAGCAAAAACCTCTCCAAAAGAAAAAAAGAAGAAAGAAAGAAAACAAAAAGAACATTCATGTTCTTAGGTCAGCAGGTACATGGAGGTTAAGGCACTGGATTCCACAGGACTTACTGCACAGTTAGAGTCCCAGACTGGTGGCTTGAAAATGTTGCTGGGCGCGTGTGTGTGTGTGCATGTGTGTGTGTGTGTGTGTGTGTGTGTGTGTGTCTAAAATCCCAAGAGGAGACTGGAGGAGAAGGCGCTGCAGCGTGGCCATCTGCCCTGGGGGGTGATTTCTCTCTCTCTCCGGCAATTGCACACACCCTGTAGCAATATTTCAAAAAAGAAAGAACATTCCCGCTGTTATGCAGCCGCCACCACCACCCATCTCCACAGCTTCGATCTTCCCGAACTGAAACCACCCCTATTACACACCAGCTCCCATCCCACCCCCAGACCCAGCAGTTCCTTCTACTTTCTGGCTCCCTGACTCTGACTCCCTGGGGTCCCCGTGTAACTGGAGTCACATGGCCTTGGTCCTTCTGTGATCGACTGGTTTCCCTGAGCATCATGTCCTCGAGATTTTTTCAGGCAGCTTGGGGAAAGATTCTCGCCCTTTCTAAGACTGAGGAACATTTGATGTATGGACATCAAATGGACTATCATCCATTTTCCTTTTATTTTTTAAAAGAATTATCTATTTATTTCATTTTATTTGTTATTATTATTTATTTTTTAATTTGATCAGAGAGAGAGAAAAAAGGAAAGTAAGAAAGTAAGCTGCCACATCCAGGACTCGAACCTTGGTCAACCATGTGGGAGTCCAGTGCCACCACACGACCTGCCAGGTCCTTCCATCTCCTTTTGGTTCTCAGCAAATGATTTCCCAATTTTTGTGTCCTGCATACCTTGCCTTTTGTTTTGCCATCCTAGGTTCCCCATCCCCACCCTCTGCCATGTCCCATCTTCCTCCTCCATTGTCCCTGACATTCATGATTGCCCTCAATGCCTTCCGCCCCCCCCATTCAATTGTTCTACCAATGAACTCAATTAGTCTAAGTATATCCACTAGCTAGCACAGCTGACATATCCTTACACATGTATCCAAATCTGATCCTAGGCATAAACCCCAGGGAGTAGAATGCACATACTATAAAGTAGTCCCCAGTTGTGTCCATACACCTCTCTTCAGTCATCAAATGTGCATTTTTTTTCCTCCTG
>NW_006204006.1:1161612-1162439 GCF_000334495.1 Tupaia belangeri chinensis | reverse complement strand
GACTTCCGCCGCCGCCGCCACCGCCGCCGCCGCGCCTCCTATAAGAATCTTGAGTACACATGCACACACACCCAGCATGAGTTTGGGATTTTTTTTAAAAGAATTATGTATTTAACTTTTTACTTATTCATTTATTTATTTAAATTTGACCAGAGAGAGATAGAGAGAGAAAGTGAAAAGGCAAGCCGCCAGATCTGGGATTCAAACCACGATCAGCCATATGGGAGTGTCCAGCACCTTAACCACCACGCCACCTGCTGGTCCCAACCTAGCATGAGTTTTAAGCTGCCGGGTCCAGGACTCAAACCACCGTTGGCTACATGGGAGTCCAGCGATGTAACCATTACGCCATCTGCTGGTCCCTCGTTTCCTTTTTAAATGAACAAAGCGAGTTTACCTTCTTCTGATTTCATTTTTGTAAAATCTATCAGAAAATGTTTTGAGGAAAGCACACTAAATGTCATCTGTGGTTGTTTATGGATCTGAAAAGGTGTGAGGTGGTTTCTTTGTTTTCTTATTTGTTTTTTCAGTGGCCAGAGGATGCATGCCCCCTCCAGAGAGATACAGGAAAGAGAGACAGCACCCCTGGGGGCTTGGCCAATGAGATGTGGTCATGCTGGAATCCCTTCTCCTCCATTTCTCTGCCCTTTCAGGATTGGGGCCACATATTTGGGCCCAACACGTTTTTCAAGCCACTGGGACCAGATTTGAGCTACTATCAGTCGTATGTGATCTGGCTCCCTTAACCCCTAGGCTATGAGCCAGCCTCAGGTGATTTTTTTTTTTTTTGAGAGGTTTTTGCTATAGGGCGCCTGCGCTCACCAGAC
>NW_006204006.1:1155569-1161198 GCF_000334495.1 Tupaia belangeri chinensis | reverse complement strand
GCATGCGCTCACCAGACAGACAGAGAAAGAGAGATAGAAAGCGAGAAATCACCCCCCATGGGGATGGTCACGCCGCAATCCCTTCTCCATTCTCCTCTCAGGATCTTGGGCACGCACGCACATGCACCTGGAATGAGTTTTAAGCCACCGGATCCGGAACGCGAACCGCAGTTGATTACGTGGGAGTCGAGCGACATAGCCATTACGCTAACTGCTGGTCCCAGGTGATTTTTAATTTACATGTTTGTCTCTGTCTTCTCATTTTCCTACAGTGGTGTTTGTGGCATATGGCAGGTTTTATGTAATATATATATTGTGAGAGTGTGCACATATGCATCAATGTGTGTTATGTATACATGTGGAACACGTGTTCCTGCATGTGAGATGTGTGTATGTAGGATGTGTGTGCTCAGCTTCTGATCCCGGTGTATGTGTGTGCGAACGGGTACGTGGAGATGTGTGTGTGTGTGCGTGTGTGTGTATTGCATATGGACCATATGAATCTGTGTGATGTGTGTATCAGTGTGTCTGTTAATGTGGTGGGGGTGTGAGTGTGTGGGAGTGTGTGTTCAGGTAGAAGCTTATCAGTCTCAGCTGGACGTTACAGTTATTTCCTGGGGTCTGACCTCCTTTCTCCCTCCCATGAGACCTGACCTAGGCTGGCTGGGCCCAACCCCACCTCTGCCCTGCTCCCAGGTACCAGGTGGCACTAGTGCAGGGTCAGAGCTGATGTCGCTGGCCAGTTTGGGGTCCTGAGCCCAGCCCATTGCTTCTTTCATCCTCAGTGAGCTCAAAGATAAATGCAAAAATAAAAAAAAATATTAAAGGACCAGCAGTTGACGTAATGGCTATGTCGCTGGACTCCCATGTAGTCAACCATGGTTCGAGTCCCAGACCCGGTGGCTTAGACTCACACCAGGCACATATGCGTGTGTGCCCAAGATCCCAAAAGGAGAATGGAGGAGAAGGGATTGTGGCGTCGCCAGCCCCCTGGGGGATGGTCTCTCTCTGTCTCTCTGGCAAGCACACATGCCCTATAGAAAAAATCTCCCCCCAAAAAAAGAAAAAAGATAAATGCAACAGTAAACCTGTTACGAGTCTGTGCAGTGTGTGTGCGTACATACATGCGCAGGTATCCACATGTGTGTCATGTGAGGAGTCTCCATCCTCTTCCAGGGCTTCTGGGAAGACACTGGGGAGCACGGAGGGAGTTGAGGGAATGTTCTTCAAGGACTGTGCTTCCCAACTCGCAAGGACGTAGCACTCAGGCAGGAGGCCGACTGGAACAGGACAGGGGCCTCCAGCTCGCCAGCCCCACAGGGCTCCCAGGCCCCTTTCCTGTGCCCAGGACAGCTGTCCAGGGTAGTCGGAGGAAGTGCCTGCCCAGGAAAGCTCAGAGCCCTGCGCACTCAGTCAGCTCCAATGTCCCTGGGGAAGACGTACCTCTAGGTTTCAGCGAAAGCGACAAAGGGAACCCCAGAGGGGTTCAGAGAACAATGGCTCCAAAGATGTGCACACCTAAGGCCCAGAGCCTGAAAATGTCACCTCATAGCAGAAAAGCGACTGTAAAGATGATGGCCAATTTCACGCGTTGAGCAGCCAGCAACAGCAGCTGTAGTTGCCATTCAGAGCCATTGAGATGCCCCTGAGGCAGGTGGTGGTGCAGGTGGCTTGTGTGGACACTGGTCAGAGGTGGCTGGCTGGCAAGCGCCACAATCTCAGAGCCTGCGTCCCTGGCAGGTGCGTCGGGACAGCCCGTGTCATCCTCCATGGTCCCTGGCCCTGGCCTGGGAGCTCCGCTGGCGTCCCTTCATCGCCTCCCCTCCTGGGCTTCCTTCAGACCCCCGACCTCGCCCCTAAAACATGAATTGCGATTTTAAGCCTGAAGACCCCCTCTTCGCCAAAACGAAAGGTGATGCTCATTGGCCAGCTCAAGTGGGTGGATGAAGTTCCTGATGGAGCTGTAAAGCCGCCCACAAACTACACATTTTCTTCTCCGGGACTTAGGAGACTGCTTTTTTAGGATCAAAGGATATATCTCCTTAATAAGGAGAAACAGAGCAAACCAAATAAGCGAAAGATTTTAATGAAGGTTTATGGGAGATAGAGAACAATCCAAACATGAAATTTTCAAGTCAACAGGCATTCGCTGAACAATCGAACACTTCTAAAGTTGAAATTGAAGAAAAAGAAACTAGTGTTTCAGAGGAAGATACTGACCATGGAGAAAAAAACAGCCATGAAGATGAGACTAAGGCAATTGACACAGCCACTCCCAAAGCTGCCAGAAGAGGAAGAGAAAGGCAGAAGAACAAGTAGAAATCCAGGAGGCAGGCATATTGACAGCAGCGACATCCTCTGTTACTCGAAAAGTGAGTCCTGGAAGAGAACGACCTGCAGCTACAGAAAAGATTCCAAAGCCAGGAGGCAGACCCGAAATGGTAACGCAGCCCTGTCCTTCAGAGACTGGGATTGTTACTGAAGAAGACAACATTAAGAAAAAGGGGAAGAGGAAAAACAACATAAAAAGGCAGATTAAAAGGATGGAGAGGGCCAGAAGGAAGAAAATAAACCAAGAAAAGAGCTGGACGGAAAAGAAGGGAAGAAATTGAATCCAAAAGAAAAAAATGTAGCTAAAACAGGCGTCACATCAGCCTCCGAGTCTGAAGATGATCGAGAAGGTGAAAAGAAGAGAAAAGGTGGAAGAAACTTTCAGACTGCTCACAGAAGGAATATGCTGAAAGGCCAACATGAGAAAGAAGCAGCAGATTGAAAACGCAAGCAAGAGGAACAAATGGAAACAGCATTTTGCTCTGTAAAGCATTTCAGATGCAGCTTGTATGAAATGCATTATGCAAAATAAAGTTCATTGTGTTGTATTCCAGGCCAAACAACATTAATCTGCAGTAATAAAAAATGTATCTCAGGGGGCCAGCAAGTGGCATGGTGGTTAAGGGTGCTGGACTCCCTCATGGGTGACCACAGTTCAAGTCCTGGACCTGGTGGCTTGCTGTGTCACTTTCCTTCTTTCTCTCTCTCTTTCTCTCTCTCTGGTCAAATTAAAAAGTAAATAAATGAGTAAAAGCTAAATAAAATAATTATATATGTGTGTGTGTGTATGTGTGTGTGTGGGTGTGTGTAAAATTTTGGGCTCGAAGCATTAATCCATTTACTGAAAAGAGAATATAAGCAGAAGAAACAAAAGACGAAGAATTTTTTTGTCTAAAGAATTATTTTATTTACCTTTATTTATTTTAATTTGACCAGAGAGGGACAGAGCGACAGAGAGAGAGGGAAAATGAGAAAGCAAGCCACCAGGTCTGGGACTTGAACCACAGTCAGCCATGCGGGAGTCCAGCAACATTAACCACCATGCCACCTGCTGGACCCCAGATGAAGAGTTTAAGACAGATTCATAGGACTAAATTTCCCCGCTTACGCCCTTGATGGAAGAATGTTCCATATTCTAAACTGAAGACTTTATTATTAATGGCATTATTACTGTGTTATGATGGTTAACAAATTTCATGTAAGGTACACACTACATATTAAGGTCTGCCATCATTCCTATTAAGATTTTACCAAGTTTAAAATGAAGCTTTGTGTTTGAAAATTATAATAAACTTAGATGAAGATGGTGGTTGTACATTATTTGATTAGAAGATATAAAAACTGGGGACCATCAGTTAGCAAAATGGCTAAGCCATGTAGTCAACTGAGGTTCGAGTCCTGGACCTGGTGGCTTAAACTCATGCTGGGCGCATGTGCATGTGTGCCCAGGATCCCAAGAGGAGCATGGAGGAGAGGGGATTGTGATGTGACCATCCCCCCTAGGGGGTGATTTATCACTTTCTGTCTCTCTGTCTTTCTAGTGAGCACACGCGCCCTATAGCAAAAAACTCTTCAAATAAATAAATAAATAAAATAAAAGTTCATTTTGTTTTGAAGCTAGGTATTAAACTGGAATCGTGGGAACCAGCAGTTAGCGTAATGGCTATGTTGCTGGACTCCCACGTAGTCGACCGCGGTTAGCGTCCCGGACCTGGTGGCTTAAAACTCACGCAGGGCGCGTGTGCGTACGTGCCCAAGATCCGAGAGGAGAATGGAGGAGAAGGGATTGCGGTGTGACCATACTTCCTGGGGGATGATTTCTCGCTTTCTGTCTCTGTCTCTCTCTGTCTGGCTGGCGAGCGCCGCCCTATATGGCAAATCTCTCCAAAAAAAAAAAAAACTGGAATCATTATTACACCCCTGAGAATGGGGCAATTATTGCCTTCCCTTGAAATTCCTTTGTTGTTTAATTCTTTAGAGTCTTTGTTGTTGATGTTGTTGTTTTTAAAGAATTATTTTATTTAACTTTATTTATTTATTTATTTGAACAGAGAGGGATAGAGTGGGAGAGAGAGAGAGAGAGAAAGAGAGAGAGGGAAAGTGAAAATGCAAGCTTCCAGGTCCAGGACTCGGTCCAGGACTTAGTCGGCCATGTGAGAATTCAGTGCCCTCAATCACTATGCCACCCGTTGGCCCCTATTGTTGTTGGTTTTTTTTTAATCCTGAGAGATTAATTAAATAGTGGACTTATTAAGAAAAAAAATGAAACTGTAACCAAAATTTTATAATAAATTTTGTTTTGTTTTGTTTTTAACTTCATGTGTCCATGTGGCTGGGCCGTGGGGCCCAGATATGTAGTCAAACACTCATTACTCTGGGTGTTTCTGTAAAGATGTTGGGGTGAGATTTACATTCACACCAGTGGACTCTGAGTAAAGCAGATCATCCTCTATACTGTGGCAGGCCTTGTTCAATCGGTTGAAGGCCCCACTAGAACATAGGAGATCGTCCCCAAGAAGAGATTCTCCAGCACATGACCTTCCCCCCTCCCTCCAGCCTGTGGCTCACCTTCTGGATTGTCATCCTCCATAGTTATATGAGCCAAGTCCTTAAAAAAGCCTTTTCCCACACACACATTCGGCCTGTGGCCCTGCTGCTATGAAGAACCTGGTGAACATGCAGATGTGATGGAGGCACGGGCCTTGCAGTGGGAGATGATGCTGCCTTATCCAGGTGGGAACAGCATCATCACAGGAGCCCTTCAGATCAGAGAACCTTCATGGCTGGATCAAGAGATGACTTGGGGGTCGGCCAGTGGTATGGTGGTAAGGCACTGGATCCCACATGGCCAACTATGCAGTTCAAGTACCACACCCAACAGCTTGAAAATTATGCCAACCGTGGGACCAGCAGTTGGCGTAACGGCTATGTTGCTGGACTCCCATGTAGTCGACAATGCTTCGAGTCCTGGACCTGAGTAGCTTAAACTCACGCCGGGGTCCTATAGGGCTGGGGAGGGGCGATGAACCATCTCCCCGGATCTCCCTCTCCAGGTTGGTGTGCTTCTGAGCCCTCTGGCAGTGGTGGCTGTATCGTTGGCCCAAACCACCTCCTCTGGGTGTGCCCTGGGTCACTTCTTCCTGCCCACCCAGGTCCCCATAATCAGGGGTGTGTCTGTCCTCTGGCAGCCCCTCCAGCTGTGTCTGTACACTCCCCCCACCCACCTCAGAGACTCTGCAGGAACTAACTGAGAGAACAACTCAAAACCTGGCTTACCCCCACATCAGCCCTCCCTTGT
>NW_006204006.1:1150021-1155538 GCF_000334495.1 Tupaia belangeri chinensis | reverse complement strand
CATAGAGGAAGCCTTGAAACCACCCACTCCCTGTTAGGAAAGCCAGCATCCCCCTGGGTGTGTCATTCCTTCCTCAGAATGGGCTCAGTTAGCCTTGGCATGACACTCACCGTAGTAGTCATGTTTTTCTCCAAACCTCAGACTTTGCCCACAAACCCCAAGTGCATGTCCTCATCAGAAAGAAGTCTGCAATCTACACAGGTGGCGTCCTATCAGCCTCAGTCAAGTTACTCTGTGCTGAGCGCAAACCCCTTGGGACAGTCTGTCTCCCTGTCCCTGAGTACAGATGAGAGCGAGGTCAGGGCCGGAGCTGGGCACTTGGTCCATGCCTCCAGGTCACTCTGTCCCACTCCACTCTTCCACCCAACTGACCTTCAGCACAACAGACTCCAAGCCCTTGGCCTTCTTTGGCCACCAGGAGGCACCAGCAGCAGGTGGGGAAGCCCTTTCTCTGGCTCAGCTCACGGGTAACTGTCAGTGCTAGCCCACACCACCTGTTTCCCAGCACCCCAAGGCAGCAACCTGCACATAACCAGCTGCACTCTGGCCTTGAGTGTGTTTCCCTTTGCTAACCGGTGCTCACCTCTCAGAGCTAATGGGAGGACCAGCAGATGGCATAATGATTACATCACCGGGCTCCCACATAGTTGATCACAGTTTGAGTCCCAGACCTAGTGGCTTAAAATTCATGCCATGTGCATGTAAACCCGTGCTCAAAATCCCAAGAGGAGAATGGAAAAGAAGAGATTGTGGCGTGACCATCCCTCCTGGGGGATGATTTCTTGCTTTCTGTCTCTCTGGCAAGCACACACCCCTATAGCAAAAAAATCTCTCTTACGAGAAACCTAATGGGACTATCTGGTACATTGCCTGGTTTGCTTTGCTGGAAGTCCCTTTGGCAGCAAGCCAAGGAAGCTCTGCATACAGCTAGCAGCACACAGCTGCTGGTTCCTAGTCCTACTCTACTGCCCCAGGCTGGTGAGACAAAAGAACGATGGAGAACACAGATGCCCTTGAGCAGAGTCCACAGGTACTCGGTGTAAAGTACACACCCAGGGTACTTGGCATACCTGTGGAATGAAGGAGTAACCAAATGCACTCTGAAGGCAGCAGACTGCACCTCCCTTGAAGGCTTGCGAGCAGGAGCAACCTCACGCTGGGGCTTGAGAAGCAACATGGAGGGCAAGGACACAGGCCTCTACTGGGAGGGATGTTGGGAGGTGAGCGGTAAAACTGAGATGTTCAGAGAAGGACACTATAGGCCTTGGCCCAAGGCACAGACATCTGGCAGGCACTGGACGAAGGGTGAGCTCCCTGCAGACCAGGAAGTGGGGCAGGACTGGCCAGCACGAACCTGTGCAGAAACCCCATACTTCATTCATACTTCAAGGGCTTGGGCTTAGTGGGACAAGAAGAGAGGGGACCAACTTCTAGTTGCCATCCTGTGCTGCCAACTGAGCCCCGACTTCACGCCCACGTGAGGGATGTGAGAGCCTCGGGGGAAGCCAAGCACCCTCTGGGCCTGCTCTCTGCTCTGCACAGCTCTGTACCTGCTCTCCATCCAGGCTGTCACATGTGCCCTCTGTGCACTGAGCTTCTGACTCCTTCCTTCTCTTAGATACACCGACTCTTCCTCGTGGAAACCTGGGACCCTCCTCCTCCCTCTGGCTTCTAAAGTCATCTCTCGGCTCAACTCCACCTGCCAAGATAGAGATGGAAGGTCACCTCCTCCAAGCAGGCCCTCTTGATGCTCTTAACTCCCAGAGATTAACGGGGATAGAAAGGATCCAGGTGATAATTGTCAAGCCAAAGGAAAAAGGCCTGTGGGCAGTTTTGAGATCTTTGAGACTGTTCTTCCCCTGCTCTGCCCAAATCCAGCGGCCAAGGGGAGCGGAATGGTCTGGGAGGTGAACGTAGCGATTACGTCTTATTCCTGTTCGTTTTCTGTCAGAACTTGTCACAAGGCATAACAAATGTATGTTGAGCGAGTGAGTGAATAAAAAGAGAAAGGTCTGGGAGGGCTGGCCTGGGGTGGATGCACTGTCCTGAGCTACTCTGCTCCCCACATCCCAATAAAGTAACCCCACGCAGCTGTTTCCAGTTGCCACAGCCATGGCTCAACCAACCTTTAAGGATGCCCCTCAGCAACATGCACCCAGCAGACACTGGTGGAATGCAAATGGAGGTAATTCTGCAGGCTCGCAGAATTCAAGCTGTGGAGGTCTCCACCTAGATTTCAATGTCCCAGACAACCGGCGGTGAAGCCACCACAGAGGGCCCAGGAGGGCAATATCAAGTGGAAGTATAGGGTCAGAGCTGACACATAACGTCCCTGCCATGGCAAAGCCTAGTGGAGCTACAGGAGTGGAACCACCCTGGAGCCCCCAGAACTGTGAGGCTATCAGCGTGCAGCACCAGCCTGAAAGAACTGCAGGCGGGAGACAGACTCCAAGTAGAAAGAGCCAAAGCTTGGACCTGGTCCAGCAAGGCTGCCTGATGGCTGGGAGGCACAGCCCCCTCCATGTATCCAGGATGTGGCACAAGGAGGAAAAGGTTATTCTGGGGTTTCAGGATCCAATGTCGGCCTTCTTGGGTTTCAGAACTACTTGAGGCCTGTTACTCCTTTCTTCCTGCAGAATCAGACTTTCTACCTACGCCTACTTCACCACTGTAATTTGGGAGCATGCATTCTGTCCCCATTTCCATAGCTGGAGAGAGTTTGCCTTGAGTCTCAGGTGAGACTTTGGATTTTACACTGGCGCTGGAATGAGTTAGGACTTTCAGATTACTGAACTGATAATTCTGTGTGAGAAGGATGTGAATTTGGGGGTCTGGGTGGAATGCTGTTAGTTAAGCTCAGTAGTTAGTTAATGCTGTTACTTAAGCCGCAGTGGTTAGGGCACTGGGCTCTCACACGGCCAATTGCAGTTTGGGTCCCAGATCTGGTGGCTTGAAAATCATACGGATGTATGTGCGCGTACATGCCCAAAATCCTGAAAGGAGAATAGAGGAGAAAGAACTGCAGAGTGGCCATCCCCCACTCGGTGATGATTTCTCGCTTTCTCTCTCTCTGCCTCTCTCCAGCAAGCACATACGCCCAATGACATAAAAAATAAAAAATAAATAAAACGGACTATAGTGTTGAAAGGCAGGGTTTGGGATCAATAGATGGTATAATGATTTCGTTGCTGCACTCCCACACAGTGGACCACAGTTTGAGTCCCGGACCCAGAGGTTTAAAATGCTGGACTCGCTTGAGTGCATGCCCAAAATCCTGAGAGGAAAATGGAGGAGAAGGGCTTGCCCTGGAGAGTGACTTCTCACTTTCTGTCTATCTCTGGCAAGTGCACACATTCTATAGCAAAAATCTCTCTGAAAAAGAAATGCAGGGCTTTGCTCTGCAAAGAGATTAGGATTAAAGCCATCCTACTCCTAAATGGGGCCCTCATTACTAATGACGCCTGGCAGGTTTATAAGAGAGGGAAGGAGACCAGAGCAGAGACACAGAGACACCCATGTGCTCTCCTGTTTCTGACATGTGGGGACGCAGCCAGAAAACCTCTCCAGATGTGGCCTTTGGATTTGGACCTCCAAACTATAAACTGGATAAACCTCCATTTTTATGAATTACTCAGACAGGTACTTTTTGTTATTAGCAACAGAACAGACAAGAACAGTTTCTAAGCATCTTTCTCCAATAAAAAGCACCAGGGTCCTGGGAAAGATGACTCATTCCAGGGAAATAAGGAGGCTAGAAGATAGATAACGCCTGGAACATCTTCCCATGTCGGAAAGTACTCAAAGAGGGCGGCAAAGGAACACAAGACCTGATCTCAAGGCGCCCTCCTGTGGCCAAAGCTGGAACGATGTGCTAATCAATCAGCAGCGAAAGAAGGGACTGTTCTTCCTTTCTGAAGAATTCTAGTTGAACACAAAGGAAACGGAAAGTCGCCATGAGACATCACCATGATAAACAGCACCAGTGCATTCCACTAGCAGAGGTTAAAATTAGTGGCCACAAGTTCAAGGAGAACAAGGACATTTGTACACTCTCAAGGTCATTCCCCCAAGGCATTTATTAATAGCAAAGGGAAAGCTGTGGTCACTCGCAGTGTCAAGGCCACCAGGACCCAAGTGGTTAAGTAGCCGGATTATTAGTACAGGGCAAAGGAGAACCGCAGCCCATCAGGGACAGGGTGTCAGGAAGGCCACGAGGACTTAGCCTTTACATGGAGATGTTGCTCAACCCTGGATGGGAGGAGGACGGGCAGCGGAGTTTCCTATGATTGGGTATCTCTCCCTATAGCAAAAACCTCTAGAATTATCTAAATTTCTACATCTTGGCAGCCCGTGCTCTCAGAGACCCGCAAGCCAACCAGTTGTGGTGGAGGTAGCAGCAGCTACCCATCTCGGCCAGCAGAGGGCACTGTCGGCCACTTTGTGGTTCCCTCTGAGTTCAGACTCACTCAGGCCAGACCCACGTCTTGAGTGCTCTGTGTTGAGAGCTGTGGAAGAATTCACAGGCTCAGAGAGTAAGTGGATAGAACAAGGTTTATTCATTTGGTAAAGGAGGAAAGGGGCCAGACGTGGAGAGTTGCATCAGCCCTGAAGGGTGGAGACTAGGAATTTTTAAAGGAAAGGGGTTTAGGGTGTGGTGATTCAGGTGGTCCTGAGACAGCTTGCCAGGTGGTCTTTTATAACACCTGGTTTTTTATAACACCTGGAAGTTGTTATAAAAGTACATAAACGTAAGTTGTTTCCTTGTTATCATTTCAAATAGCCCTACTTTCTTTCTTCCTCTCAGGTGGAAAAATTTCTCTGACCTCAAGGAATTCCCCACTAGGATATGTTCCCCCCAACCGGGATCACCTAGACTGAGAATGACCCTTTAGACCTTTTTCCTTGTCTGCCGAGGGCACTCGAAGTTGCCTTTCCTCTAGCAGAGCTCCAGATCAGAGACAAATATCCAAGGGTTGATCCCTAAAAAAGAAAATGTTTGAGGCATGCAAAGAGCCTTGAATGTGCCTCTTACGCCTCTCCCGTTAAATGCCAAGGAGGCACTAGACGTGTCCTTCTGTTGAGAAGAGTTCATGGTCAGGAGCACCCCAGGCTGGTCTTCGGGCACCAGAGCCGCTCATCTCTCTCCACAGTGGAGACACCACCCAAGGGCCGTCAAGATGCTGGCATTCATACCGAACAAGGTGCTGCCCTCCTCATCTGAGGGGCTTTGACATCTGCCCTCCCTGGCCTCGAGGGTGAAGCCCATTCCAGGCTAATTTCCTGGAACAGGAAATGCTCTCTCTCAAAACAGTGCGGACTGCCCAGGCTTACCCACTGGGTTCTCATCGCTTCCCGTTCTTACAAGCTTTTCATGCTTTCTTAAGACTCTGGGCTTTTTTATGTATGCATTTATTTTGGTATAATTTTTTATTTCTATTTCTAAATAGATACATAAAAATTGTACTTATGTATGGAGTACATGTAAATGATGCATGTAATTAGCATTCATCACCCCAA
>NW_006204006.1:1134574-1150005 GCF_000334495.1 Tupaia belangeri chinensis | reverse complement strand
GGTAACAACATCCAAGATCTTTATTTTTAGCTTTTTTTTTAATTTGTCAAAGGCCTGTGCACTCACCAGAGAGAAACAGAGAGAAGGAGAGCAGGAGAGGGAGAAAGCACCCCCAATGGGGCATGGTCACCTGGCACTCCCATCTCGTCCATCTTCCCATCCCGTCAGGATTTGGGGCACGCACACGCACTTAGCAGTTGAAAAACAAACCAGGACTGTTTTTGTGCAGATAGCAGGCCCACAAGCATGGTGAACGTCCCTAAAACCCGCGGGACCTTCTGTAAGAGGTGTGGCAAGCACCAACCTCATAAAGTGACATGGTACAAAAAGGGCAAGGACTCTCTGTGTGCTCAGGGAAAGCGGCATTATGACAGGAAGCAGAGTGGCTACGGTGGACAGACGAAGCCTATTTTCCAGAAAAAGGCAAACACTGCAAGGAAGATTGTGCTGAGGCTCGAATGTGCTGAGCCCAACTGCAGATCTAAGAGAATGCTGGCGATTAAGAGATGTGAGCATTTTGAACTGCGAGGAGATAAGAAGAGGAAGGGTCAGGTGATCCAGTTCTAAGCCTCCTCTTTTCTATTATGAAGATGACAAAATCCTGAAGTGAATGTTCACCTCATTTGATTACAGTTGGTCTGTTTGTAAGGGAATAAAGTAATCAATAAAATTCCCCTTATGAGAAAATTTGATTCATGGGAAAAAAAAACAAGAAAATCAGGACTGGGATCTGAACCACAGTTGGTCAGTGGAATCCAGCATGCTAATCTACTCTGCCAGGCCACAGGGCTGGCCCTCTTGTAGCTACTTTGGAATATACAATATATTCTTGGTAGTCGCCTGCATGTACTGGTACTTGCTCCCCCCAGCCATAACTTTGTACGGGGTGAACAACCTCTACCTCTCCTACTCTGCTGCCCACTCCAGCTTCTTGTGCCCTTCTCGGGGGGAAATGGAACTAAATTCCTAGCTACCATTACTGGAGGAGGCAAAGGTCTGTCTCTGATCTGTCAGGAGAACAGGACGAAACTGAGTATCAAATGGGCAGTGGCTGGACCACACATAGGAACAGAACCCAAAGAACCTGCCTGGGGGTCAACCCATCCTCCACATAATCAACCTGGGCCTGCTAGCCCCAGATCACTCTTAGAAGTCAGACCCCTCCATCTAGCAATGGCCCCAGGGCCCAACGACAACCCAGATAGCAGTAGCCCCCAAATAGCCAGACTTGATTAATAACTGGCAACTCCCCTCATTTTAGCCTCACTTCTCACTTAAGCCCAGCCAGAGAAAGCCAAGAGTGCCCCCTGACCTCTCACAGGGGATGCCCCACAACCCGCCCAGGCCCTCAGCCCTCAGGGGCTCCCTAGAGCCTCTCTTTTTCACCAGGAGGTATTCCCACTCCTCTACCCACCTGTGGATCCTCAGTCACCGCAGGGAGGGTACCAGCTCCCTTGCTAGGGTGAGTCCTGGAAAAGTAGCCTCTGCCCATTCTCATGCGGGTCTCTATTTACACACCATAAACTGAATCTTTGCAAAATGGAAAGTCTCCCCATTCTCTTAATGTTGGCATAAAAGCAAGAAAAAGAGAGAGAGAGAGACTGTTAAATGCCACAGGAAATAATCTGGCTGAATAACTTGTGTCTGTTACAGACCATATGGAGGCACCCGGCCTGGCCTCTGCTGGACGTGCAGTCTGAGGGCTCCTTCCAGACCCCTCCCACTTCAGAGACCAGGCTTTGCTGGGGTTTGAGCCCCCCATGGACCCCCCCACCCCTATGTGGTGGGTGTGGTGTGGGAGAGATGGTTTGAGCTTCTTTCTTAAGAAGCTGGGGCAGGTGGGGCTCTGACCCTTGGCCTGGCACAGGGAATCAGGAGGCCTTGGGCTCATCCCAGATCCACTCCCCAGCAGCAGGATCCTCCCCACTGTGGCTTCCAGGCCCCCATCTAAATAGGAGGGGCCCCTCAGCTCCTTGGGATTTTTGAGAAGTCTCTCAATTATTACGGGCTAACCGTCCCTTATCACAAATGCTTGGGACTGGAAATGTTTTCTATTTGGAATTGTTTTGGATTCTGGAATATTTGTATGCACATAATGAGATACCTTAGAGGATGGGGCCCAAGTCTAAACAGGAAATTCATTTGTGTTTTATATGGACCAAATACTCAGAGCCAAAAGGTAATTTCATAAAATAGTTTTCTTTTGCAACATTTTGCCTGCAACCTGTTACATGAAGTCATGTGTGGAATTTTTCACTTTGATGTCATGTCAGTGCTCAAAAAAGGTTCAGATCAGGAGCATTTTGGATTTCAGATTTTCAGATTGGGGTGGTCAACCTTTATCTGCTAATTCTCTACACAAGGTATTGCTCTGAGCCATAAAATCTCTCCGGGGAAGAGTTTCTGAAGGATAGGGTTGGTGACACAAGGGGCTGGGCTCTCTACCTAGCCTTCCTCCCATGGCCTCTCAGCCTTGTCCCTGCCTTCCGATTACACCCCAAACTCTCCTTCCTGAGCCCAGGCCCTGGTCTCACATCCCTTCCTCCCTGGTCCAGGCCCTCCCCCTCTCCCTCGCCCATCTGCTCCCAGCTGGCAGAGGACCCTCCTCAAACCTGTCTGGTCATGCCCTGTGCCCTGACCTGGGGTAGAGCTCTGTCAGCCTCTCACTTCGTTGAACTCCCTGAACGTCCTCAACTCCCTGAAGGTCCCAGCTTCTCTGTGCTTGTCCTCAGTACAAGTCTCAGCTCCTGAACTATCCGAGCCCTGGGGCCCAGCCCAGGACCTGCCCAGCAGCAGCCTCTGCAGCTCCCAAGCTCACTGAGGCCAGAGCAAACCAGAGCCACTGTGGCTTCCAACCCACCCCAGCAGCATGAAGGAGGGTGGAGGCCAGGGCAAGGAGCTGGAAGCAAGGTGAGAACAATCTGGGAGGAGTTAGAGGCTGCAGGGACAGAGGCTGCCTGCAGGTTCCCTCAGTGACACAGGGAGTGGGAAGGGCCTAGGAGCAAAGGCTGATGGCAGGGGTGACAGCTGGCCAGGTACCAGGATGGCAGCAGACACCAGAGAGGGGCCAGTGGGTAGAATAGTAAGTCTTCCTCCATCCCTTCCTCTGCTCAGAAAGTGTCAGAAACCGGTCCCTCCGAGCCCCCAGGACATATGGGAAGGCCCGCTTCATTCCGATGGCCCCAGTCCTGGGCCTGTTTTCCCGTCCACCTGAGCACATGAGCCTGCTGGGAACAAAAGGGCCTGAACATCTTGGAAGAAGATGGGCTAAAGCCAACAGATCGGGCCAACAGACATCCCCCTGGGGCGCAAGAACCCCACGTCCTTTGCCCGGGGGCTGGCTAGCCCCGGGACAGCTTCATTCCTGGAACCCTCAGCTTCTACGTTTTGCCTGCAGGGCTCCAAGGACAGCTGAGCAACTGCCCTGAACACCTTGTCCCGCCAACGCCTTGTTCCTCCCCTCCACCCCTCACCAGCCACCCAGGACGTGTCCCCTCCCAGACTTGGGCCCCTCACACAGAACAGATCCCCCCTTCCTCTTTTCAGAAAGAGCCCAGAAAGATGTCTGTGGTACACATCCCATGGTTGCAGCGTAATGGTGATACTTTTAGAAGCTAAGAACACAGTTAAAATTACACACACATCCCATGGTTGCAGCGTAATGGTGATACTTCTAGAAGCTAAGAACACAGTTAAAATTACACACACATCCCATGGTTGTAGCGTAATGGTGATACTTCTAGAAGCTAAGAACACTGTTAAAATTACACACACATCCCATGGTTGTAGCGTAATGGTGATACTTCTAGAAGCTAAGAACACAGTTAAAATTACACACACATCCCATGGTTGTAGCGTAATGGTGATACTTTTAGAAGCTAAGAACACAGTTAAAATTACACACACATCCCATGGTTGTAGTGTAATGGTGATACTTCTAGAAGCTAAGAACACAATTAAAATGGTTGTAGCCTGTCGATGGAGTGACAAGTTCCACAATCACTAACATACAGTCTACAGGACTCCCGATGGCAGAATGATCAGAATATACGGTGACAGTAACTGTAGAACTACAGCCCAGCCCACAATGCCAGGTAGTCTGTGCTGTGTAGAGGGGTTCCGCTTCATGCATATTTATGAGGGGGAGGGCTGGTCCCATACTAGTGGATTCTAGTGGAACCGAATCCCACATGGCCAACTGCGTGGTTTGTCTCAGCCATGGTGTCTTGAAAAACTCAGGGCATACGTGTGTGCCTGCCCAAAATCCCGAGAGGAGAATGGAGGAGAAGGGATTGCAGTGTGGCCATCCACCTGAGAGAGTCCTCTCTCTTTCTTTCTCTCCTCTTCTCTCTCTCTTTCTCTGGTGAGTGCACGCACCCTTTAGCAAAACTTAAAAAAAGAGAAGAAGAAAAAGAAAATACTGAGTGCCCATACATGCGTGCCCAAAATCCTGATAGGAGGAGAAACAGTGGAGATGAGATTGCAGTATGACTGGACCCCGGGCACTGGCACTCCACAGAGCATCTCATGGAACCCTCCCAGTTACCCCCTCTGATAGGCGACTTTACCAGCTCACGGGCAGACTGGGAGGCAGGAGCTGCCCGTGGCTACTTGACTGGTAGAGCCAAGACTGGACTCACAGAGGGGTGGACACCAGCTTCCCCTCGGCCACTTCAGCAAAGGTTACAAAGGATCTTGATGCTAACCCAGCACTTGGGCTTCACTCCCCAGAGAGCAAGCCATCAAACTGTCTCAGAGGGGGTGATATGGTCACGTGCACAGTGACAGGTCATGCCAGATGGAGCACGGACACCTAATAGGAAGGGGGTGAGGGCATGAGCTCTGTCTGCCTGTCCTCTTCCAGTTCTTCCCCCGTCTGGACAAATCCTAATGGAGTGCCCATAGAATAGAGGGGAACGTTCCAGATGCTGGATGCATCGGTGGAAGATGGACAGGAGTGCAGCCCCAGGAGCCCATTCTCTGGAGGGGCAGACTGTGAACTGGACAGTCTAGGAACAAACAAGATCAGCTATGACCAGGCCACGCTAAGGGGGCATCCCAGAGACCTCACATGGCAGCCCTTGCAGGGGCAGCAGCCACCAGAGCCCACAGAAGCAAATCTAGGAGCAAACCCAGGAGAGGACAGGGAGGCAGGAAAGGCAGGGGAGGGCCTCCAGGCTGTGGGCTCGGGGACCATCAGGCAGCTGGGCTCAGCACTGGCAGCAGCAGTAGATGTGGACGAAGGGAGGAGAGAGGCTGAGGTACTCTGTAGGAGCACCCCACGCTGGCTGTTTCCTGGAGAGAGACCGGATGAGGAGCTCATGCCTCAGATGTCCAGCAGATGGGACAGAATGAGCAGTCACTTTACATGAGGGAGAACTGTAAATGCAGGAAATCGCTTTGGAGTTTTGGGTTTCACACAAAGGTGCTGGAGGTGAAATGTCTGAGAGCTAAAGAACTTCAATAACTAGGGTATGAGGTGTCATCACTCTGTTCTTCCTACTTTGGTGCATGTGCAAAATCATAATAAAAAGAAAGGGAGCCAGACAGTTGCACGGCTATGAAATGTGACTCTGTGAGGATGGCTGCCACAGGGAGGTTCCAGGTTCATGTCTGGAGACCTCCCTGAGTGCCCCACAGGTGTGTCCATGATCCTCGGCGTGGATTGCAGTGTCGGGACCCTACCAGGGTGTCCTGTCTCTCTCTCTCCCCCTGACTCTCTCCATCTCTTTCATTCATGGAAATAATAACATAATAAACTTTTTAAAAGGGACCAGCAATTGGCGTAATGGCTATGTTGTTGGACTCCCATGTAATTGACCGTGGTTCAAGTCCTGGACCTGGTGGCTTAAACTCATGCCGGGCACATGTGCGTGCGTGCCCAAGATCCTGAGAGGAGGATGGAGGGGAAGGGATTGGGGCGTGGCCATCCCCTCCGGGGGAGGGGTGATTTCTCGCTTTCTGTCTCTCTCTCGCTCTGTCTTTCTTTCTGGCAAGCACGCGTGCCCTATAGCAAAAACCTCTCCAAAAAATAATTAATTAATTAGTAAAGATGAAAACATTGACCATTAACCATCAATCTGCCCAGCTGGTGGGCAACAAGTGTTGATGGTGTAGTGCTGGCAGCTGGCCCTGCACATTCATCTACGCCTTTGGGAAGAGGGCATCAGGCCCCATCTTGGGAGGACACATGGGCAGTAAGTCCATTTCAAGGCTTGTACCTGCAGAGACCTCTGCCCTTGAGCACAAAGCCCACATCTGGGAGTGTCTGTGGCAGAAAAGAATCAGAAACAATCTAAGCATCCAACAACAGGAGCCCAGCAAATCCACAGACATGTCTATGCTGTGGCAACCAGCAGCCTTCAAAAACAGATTGGGCCCAGCCATGGTGGCCCACGCTGGACGCTGCTATTTGGCAGGCTGAGACCACAGGAGAGGCCAGGGTTTTGTTCCTGACTCACCCTTTAAAAAGCCAACCTGGTGGTACACTTGTCCCAAATACTTGGGAGACTGACGCAAGAGGATCAAGATACAGCAACACGGGGACCAGCAGTTAGAGTAATGGCTATGTCGCTGGACTCCCACCTAGTCGACCACGGTTTGAGTCCTGGACCTGGTGGCTTAAACTCACGCCAGGCACGTGTGCATGCATGCCCAAGATCCCAAGAGGAAAATGGAGGAGAAGGGATTGTGGCGTGGCCATGCCCCCTGGGGTGTGAGTTCTCGCTTTCTGTCTCTCTGTCTCTCTCTGTCTGTCTGGTTAGCGCATGCGCCCTATAGCAAAAACCTCTCAAAAAAAAAAAAAAAATACAGCAACATCCTGTCTTAAAACCATGACACACACACACACACACGGCACATCTCTGTGTCACTAAGTGGACCCATTTCCAAGACATCTCTAAGTGGGGGAAAGGCAGAGGAAGCCATGTATAAGTAAGCTGTGTATTTATGAAGAGCAGATCCTCACATCCCGGCTGGAACATCCTTCACCTATCTCTGAAAAGAGCAGGAAATAAACCTCAGGGATGAAAAGGGGAGGCCAGGATGAGGGGGATGTCACCTCCACTGGAGATGGTGTGTGTTTTCTTTCTCTCTCACGCATGCTCTTCTTATCTAGAGGATTTTGCCAATAAGCCATCTGTTTTAGCCTTAGGATACATGTGCTGGCTGGAGAGAGAGAGACAGAGACAGAGACAGTGACCGTAAAAGTGAGAAATCACTTCTCCCTCACCCAGGGTGGATGGCCATGTTTTAATCCTTTCTCCTCCATTTTCCTCTTGGGATCTTGGGCAAGTATGCACATTCACCCAGCATGATTTTTTTTTTTCATTAAACTTTGTTTTAATGGGTCTCAAAATTCTGTGAAAGATTTTTGGTCAAGTTGTTTCCATTAAAAAGTACTGATTTTAAAAACTAATAACTTAAAACTGCCACACACACAAAAAACCGAAATGGTCCACAAAACATCTTCCTTTCCTTCTGCAGGTTTTACGATGCATTGTTATCATTAACCAGTCTTTTACTATTAAACTTAAATGGCCAATTGAGACAAACAGTTCTGAGACTGTTCTTCCCCCACTGATTAAGACTGGGGTGGCAGGAATTAGGGATATTCATTTAACCTTCTGAGCTTTCTGGGCAGACTTGGTGACCTTGCCAGCTCCAGCAGCCTTCTTATCCACAGTTTTGATGACACCAACAGCAACTGTCTGTCTCATATGATGAACAGCAAAATGACCCAGAGGAGGATAGTCAGAGAAGCTCTCAACACACATGGGCTTGCCAGGGACCATATCAACAATGGCAGCATCACCAGATTTCAAGAATTTAGGGCCCTCTTCCAGCTTTTTACCAGAACAGCGATCAGTCTTTTCCTTCAGCTCAGCAAACTTGCAAGCAATGTGAGCTGTGTGACAATCCAGTA
Source organism: Tupaia belangeri chinensis (assembly GCF_000334495.1). Classification (NCBI taxonomy): domain Eukaryota; kingdom Metazoa; phylum Chordata; class Mammalia; order Scandentia; family Tupaiidae; genus Tupaia; species Tupaia belangeri. Next base: position 1,142,081 of record NW_006204006.1, on the reverse strand, counting down.
CCGGGGCATAGCCAGCACTGATTTGGCCTGGATGGTTCAGGATAATCACCTGAGCAGTGAAGCCAGCTGCTTCCATTGGTGGGTCATTTTTGCTGTCACCAGCAACATTGCCACGTCGAACATCTTTGACAGACACGTTCTTGACATTGAAACCCACATTGTCCCCGGAAAGAACTTCACTCAAAGCTTCATGGTGCATTTCAACCAACTTGACTTCAGTTGTCACATTGACTGGTGCAAAGGTGACCACCATACCAGGTTTGAGCATGCCAGTCTCCACTCAGCCGACAGGGACAGTGCCAATACCACCAATTTTGTACACATCCTGGAGGGGGAGATGTAAGCGCTTGTCCATTGGACGAGTTGGTGGCAGGATGCAATCCAGGGCTTCAAGCAGTATAGTTCCACTGGCATTGCCATCTTTACGGGTGACTTTGTATCCCTTACCATGGCATATTTGAACTTGGCTCCAGCATGTCACCATTCCAACCAGAAATCGGCACTACTGTGTCAGGATTGTAGTCAATTTTCTTAATGTAGGTGCTGACTTCTTTAACAATTTTCTCAAATCTCTTCTGACTGTAGGGTGGCTCAGTAGAATCCATTTTGTTAACACCAACATTCGTTGTTTCACACCCAGTGTGTAAGCCAGAAGGGCATGCTTACAGGTCTGCCCATTCTTGGAGATACCAGCCTCAAATTCACCAACACCAGCAGCAACAATCAGGACAGCAGTCAGCCCGAGATGTGCCTGTAATCATGTTTTGATATAGTCTCTGTGTCCTGGGGCATCGATGATAGTCACATAATATTTGCTGGTCTCAAATTTCCATAGGGAGATATTAACACTAACGTTCAGCTTTCAGTTTTTCCAAGACCCAGGCGTATTTGAAGGAGCCCTTTCCCATCTCAGCAGCCTCCTTTTGTGGATCCTACCACATTTGTAGATCAGATGGCCAATAGTGGAGGACTTGCCGGAATCTGCATGTCCAGTGACAACAATGTTGATGTGAGTCTTCTCCTTTCCCATTTTTTCTTTTTCTTTTTTTTTTTTGAGAGGTTTTTGCTATGGGGCACATGTGCTCGCCAGAAAGACAGAGACAGAGAGACAGAAAGCAAGAAATCACCCACCAGGGGGATGGCCACGCCACAATCCCTTCTCCTCCATTCTCCTCTCAGGATCTTGGGCACACATGCACACGTGCCTGGCGTGAGTTTAAGCCACCAGGTCTGGGACTCGAACCGCAGTTGGCTACTTGGGAGTCCAGCGACATAGCCATTACACTAACTGCTGGTCCCTCCTTTCCCATTTTGGTTTTGATTTAGCTGTGGTTTTCATGACACCTGTGTTTTGGTGGCAAATTCATTGCAAAAATGCCCAAGCCACCAGGTCCAGGACCCAAACAGTAGTCAGCCATGTGGAAGTCCAGTGATGCAACCACTATGTCATCTGCTGGCCCCAGGTGGTGTGCATTTTCATCCTCATGTGCCTTTTCTCCAGAAATGATAGCAATGGAAGGAATTCGAGAGGGAGAAGGTGGCATACACAGCAGAGGGAGGTAGATCCAGACAGAGGGAATCAGGTCAAGGAAAGGAGCACCGGCCTTGCCAGGCAGATGGCAGGAGAGCACGCCTTGCTCAGCCTCACTGTTCTCTGCATGACAGAGCAGGCCCTCTGCTGCTGGAATTAGGGGGGCAAAGGGTACAGGACAGGTCCTGGGAGAGCCTCCAAGAGAGACGGAAAGGAGCTGGTGGGCAAATGTGGGGGTCATGTGGCCAGGGCCAAGCAGAGAGACTCAAGGCAGTGGCTCAGGGTGGACACTTTGAAAGGTGACCTCTGGCAAGGTGGAAGGTATATTGGGAAAAAGGGTGAGGATGGGGGCCTGGACTCCAGTTATGTGAGAACAGGATATGGTCCAGGCAGGTCCAGCTAGAGCAGAGCTGGGAAGGAGTGGCTGGGAGCAGAGGGGCTTAGGCACCCACTGGGACTCCAGGGTACCTCATGGGCCTGTGCTTGGTTCAAGACTCTGCTGTTGCCATCTTGAAAATCCTACTAATTTTGCTTCTGAATGTGTGCTTATAAATGAAGTGTAGCAGGACAACAGAGTTTGTGACAGCAGCAAGAAACACATATGTGACTTGCTGTTTCACAGGCCTGGCTGCCAATGTGCACAGAGTCCCAGTGACACTGACCAGGCCATGCCCTGGCTCCCTAGCAGGCTCGGCCACAGCGAGTTGGCGAAAGCCTTCCCAGAAACCCAAGAGACTAGGGCCCCTACCCAGCCCTTCACCGCAGACTTCTTCCCTGTATGAGCAGCCAGTTACATGGAAAATGACAGCACAGAGGAAAGAAGAGGGAGGGCAGCACATCCCTGAGCCAGGTGGAGAGCTCCATGACAGAGCATGCACGTCTGGAGCAGTGAAACCACAAGTGCTCACTCAGCACCCCACACAGCGGGCTAAAGCGGGCACAGCCCAGCATCTGTCAGTGAACAACTCAGCAAAACCCATAGATCTGGGCCGCGGGATGCTATAATGCACGATTAGGGAAGAAGCACTGGCACATGCTACACCAATGAGCCCTGAAAACATGTTTGGTAACAACTCAGACATGATAGGTCACTGAGTGTGTGATTCCACTTATACGGAGCTTCCAAAACAGGCAAATCCATCAAGACAGAAAAGATACTATGGTTGCCCCGGCCAGGGGCAAGGAGAAATGGGCAGTCACAGCTCACGGGTACAAGTGATGGAAAGTTCTGGAATTAGATAGAGAGGGAAGTATACAACTCTGTAAATATGCAAACACCACTGAACTGGGCACTTTAGAGGAGCAATTTTTTTTTTTAGAGGAATGATTTTATTGCCTATCCCTTTCTCTCAGTGAAAACAAAAATAAGATAGAAATAAAGAAAGCAGCTTCTTATCCTCACTGATATAAAAGAGTGACCGTTGAAGCAGAGCAAACACAGAGGACCAGGCGCCATCCACTTGCAATTTAGGCAGGAAGTCAGATCAACGCACGCAGTCAGCCTGCAATCTCCCTGCACTCTGCACTCAAGAAAGCTAAACTGGGGACCAGCAGTTAGCTTAATGGCTATGTCGCTGGACTCCCATGTAGTCAACCGTGGTTCAAGTCCTGGATCCAGTGGCTTAAGCTCATGCCGGGCACGTGTGCGTGCATGCCCAAGATCCCAAGAGGAGAATGGAGGAGAAGGGATTGCAGCGTGGCCATCCTCCCTGGGGGGTGATTTCTCACTTTCTGTCTCTTTGTCTCTGTCTGTCTGGTGAGTGCACACGCCCTATAGCAAAATCCTCTCCAAAGGAAGGAAGGAAGGAAGGAAGGAAGGAAGGAAGGAAGGAAGGAAGAAAGCAAGCAAGCAAGCAAGCAAGCAAGCAAGCAAGAAAGCAAGCAAGCAAGCAAACTAGATAAACTGGAATGATTTCAGGGAAAAAAGAGAAATGAAGATTTTCTATCGATAATTCAGCCTCCAGCCCACAAACTCAAGTAATGGATCTAAGGAAACCATAGCCAAACATCTAAATACTATTAGGGTTAACATATTCCTCAATATTCACTGAATCTGCTGCACAAAGGGAGAAAAACAGAATGGCAAAGAGATTCCAGACCATCTCCTTCTGCTTGCTCCTGAACACTCAGATTGAACTTCAAGAATTAGGAAGAAACACACTATCCACCAAATGACTAGAAATCACCTCAGGGCCACAAGAAATATGGGCAAGCAAGGAAATACCTCTCCTCCAAGGGAAAAGAATAATTCCTCTACATCCACAGACAGTACAATGGGACTCATGGAAGTGTCTGATTAAGAATTTAGAATATTCATAATAATGAAGCTAACAGAGATGGAAGAGAAGAGAGACAATGAACTGCAGAAGAGGCAGGAGAAAGGAGCTGACAAGTTCCAAGAGGTGAAGAAATTCTTGCAAGATCTAAAAGAATAATTACACACTTTTAAAAAGAATCAAATGGGCCTGTTAGAGATGAAGGCTATAAAACAGGAAGTCAAAATCTCCCTTGAAAGTATTAAAAGCAGACTAGATCATACAGAAAATAGAATCTCAGACATAGAAGAGAAAATTGCTGGTCTAGAAAATTCCACCACGAAGACAGAGAAAATTGCCCCCAAAAATGAGAATAATATATGAGAAATACTAGATACCATCAAATGTCCAAACATCCATTTAATTGGTATTCCAGAAGGCGAAGAGACTCACAAGGCCATTGATAATCTATTTCATGAAATCCTACAAGAAAACTTTCCAAACCTAGAGAGGCACTCAAAGATCCCAAGAAATACAAAGGACTCCAGATAGAATCAGTGCAAGATCTTCTCCAAGACACATTATAGCCATATTGACCAAAACCACAAAGACAAGATACTAAGAATGGCAAGAGAAAAACAGCAAGTTACCTATAAAGGATATCCCATCAGGCTAACAGCAGACCTTTCATCAAAAACAATGCAAGCAAGAAAAGAATGGGAAAATATATTCAAAGTATTAAGGGATAAGCAATTTCTACCAAGAATACTGTACCCGGAAAGATTATCTTTCATATGGGAAGAAAAGACAAAAACATTCTCAGATAAACAAAACCTGAAAGAATTTACCAACACTGGACCAGATCTCCACGAAGTTCTCAAGGGAGTGCTACATCAGGAAAATTAAATACAGACACACAGAAATAAGAGTACAAAAAGTAAGAAAATGGCCAACTTAATCGTAGGAACAAGTCTGGAGTTGAATATTATATCCCAGAATTTAATCAGGAAGATCAAACCACACAGCAGAAGATAGATTAAGTACATGAGAATGAACTGGTGAAATAGCATTTTTTGACTTTTGACTGGGACATTGCTGATTTTTTTCTAGGCTTTGTTTCCCGGTTTTAAGGATTTTTTCCTGTCTTCACCTATCAATAGGTTCATGTACCTACTATTTTAACAGAACCCTAACCTGTTTCCTGGCTTTAAGTTTTAAGCAAAGTCCCTTAGAATTTCTTTGATTTATTAAAGTTAAAACTGCTTTTCTTGAAATTACCAGCTGAACTTGCTATTGAAAGTAGTTAGATTATATAAGAAATTGTGTGATCAATAAAATATGGGGAGAAAAGGAATGGAAAACAACTGTAGACACCAGGGATAGTATGGGAGGAGGGTGGGAAAAGGCAGAGGGTCAGAAATAGGGGTAAAAAAATACACACACACACATACACACATATATGAAACTAGAAATGGAAAATTATTGACGATAACATGCATGATTAAGCCACTATGCAGTATATTCTGGATGGGAAATCACATTTTGTATACTGTGACGATGATTAATTTATTAATTTAATTAATTAATTTTAAAAAGGTTTGGGGAACCAGCAGTTAGCGCAATGGCTATGTCACTGGACTCCCACGTAGTCGACCACGGTTCGCGTCCCGGACCCGGTGGCTTAAAACTCACGCCGGGTGCGTGTGCGCGCGTGCCCCAAGATCCCGAGAGGAGAAGGAATTGCGGCGTGACCATCCCCCCTGGGGGGTGATTTCTCGCTTTCTGTCTCTATGTCTCTCTCTGTCTGTCTGGCGAGCGCACGCACCCTATAGCGAAAACCTCTCAAAAAAAAAAAAGTTTCAAAAATTTCATGGAAATATGTGTAATGAGAAAACTACATATGAATTTCAAAAAGGTTTTGTACCAAAAAAGAAAAAAGGAAGAAAGCTAAACTGCTTATGTGGAAACTTCCCACAGAACAGGTGGATGCAAACGAAAAAAGGGAGAAGAAAGTAAGTGAAACAGACCAGGCACGCTGGCCACTGTTGCCCACGTACAAGCAATGCAACGTGCCCATGCAGTTCAGTGGTTTTGCCAAACGGAGCACTCCTTCGTTTGCCCCTCGGCCAGCATTGCTCAGCCGAGGAGGTGATGCTAAGACTTGTGCTGGAAATCAAAACTTTCTATTTGCCCAGATGGACATGTTATAAAAAGCACTGAGATAGAGAGAGACCTCAGAAGAGAGAAAATCTGTGCATATCAGGGCCTTGCTGGTTCTTCCCATTCCTTAGATGAGGAGCCCTGGAAATTGCATAGCCAACACTGGGCTCAGCATATGGAGATGGGAGATGGTCAGTGATAGTTTCCAGACAATGGGGACGAAGGCTGGGGATCCCAGCCTGTGACTGCAGTTAGGGGTCTGAGTTCCTGGCGAGGGTCAGCTCTCACCTCAGACTCAGCATCTGAGTGAAGACTCAGACTTCCCAGCCAACCTGTTCACAGTGTAGGTGACAAGGAACAGAGATCAGGAAGGAAAAGGCCACCATGCTGGCCAGCAATTGGCCATGGCCTCAGCATGCTTGCTTCTCCAAGTCCTGGCTTCCCCCAGATCTGTGCATAGCCTCCCACCCCAGGACGGGAGCAAGCTGATGGGGAAGTGGTTTGTAAACTCGGGTGTGCATGGGGCGCTCAGGAGGGCCTAGTCACCGTAGCCAGTGTCCTGGAGAGCTTGCATTGGCCACTTAGAGTACTGGACTGACCAGAACTCTGCAGGGGGTGGGTGAGCCACACAGTATGTGGATGTCCCAGGAAGTCATGTTGGGGGGCCCCATCGCCACAAGAGAACATTCTGGGCTGGAACATCAAATGTCTGGCAGCATGACCTGAAGACCCCAGGGAAACTCTGAAGGGCTCTATATCCCAAACCAGAGGCAATAGGCCAGCAGTGACAGGAGTAAAAGTTGTACCAGGGTGGGGCCCATGGCTGCCGCTGGGGTCTCCAGGGTCCCTTCTCTTGTACAGCCCTCCAGGCAGGAGGATCAAGGAAATGCCCCAGAGCAGAACGGCATGTAGCCCAGTCAGCAGTCCTGTCCCCGCCCCATGGCACCCCGCTCACTTGGCACAGGAGGGACCCTTCTGGGAAGAGGCCTTCCAGGTGCCACCCGACACACCCGGCCCCTGTGCAGCCCAGCCTTCCTCAGCCAGGTGCCCTACATTCTCTGCAAAGAGTCTACAGCTTGTAGACACAAGACAGCCCCTTCCTGACTTTGAAAGCTTAGAAACCACCCAAAAGCACCAAAAGAGAAATGAAACACCCTCTGAGGTAGTCCCCTGTTGCTGGCTACCTGCCTTCTTTAGTTTTATTCCCTATGTGACTTCGCACAAATTGAGAATGTGTCACCCTTTGCCTCTACAGAGCCCTTCCACTGCCAAACCTGTGGCAGCTCCTGTTTCCTCCTTCTTCTGCCCTTACTTTTCTCCTCATACTAAACATGCTTTACTTGCAAAAGGGGAGGAAATGGTCCTCTCGACTAACAGTTTTTTTTTTTTTACTTTAAAAACCATCCTGCTGGGGGAACCAGCAGTTAGCGTAATGGCTATGTCGCTGGACTCCCACGTAGTCGACCGCGGTTCGTGTCCCGGACCCGGTGGCTTAAAACTCACGCCGGGCGCGTGTGCGTGCGTGCCCAAGATCCCGAGAGGAGAATGGAGGAGAAGGGAT
>NW_006204006.1:1131764-1134500 GCF_000334495.1 Tupaia belangeri chinensis | reverse complement strand
AGCGCACGCGCCCTACAGTGAAAATCTCTCCAAAAAAAAAAAAAAAACCATCCTGATGGGCCAGCTGATGGCACTGTGGTTAAGGCAGCTGAATCTCACATGGCCAACTTCGAGTCCCAGACCCAACAGCTTGAAAAACATGTCCAGTATGTGAATGTGCATGGCCAAAATCTTTTTTTTTCTTTTTGGAGAAATTTTCACTATAGGGCGCGTGCGCTCGCCAGACAGACAGAGAGAGACATAGAGACAGAAAGCAAGAAATCACCCCCCAGGGGGGATAGTCACGCCGCAATCCCTTCTCCTCCATTCTCCTCTCGGGATATTGGGCATGCATGCACATGCGCCCTGCATGAGTTTTAAGCCACCGGGTCCGGGACACAAACCGCAGTCGACTACGTGGGAGTCCAGCAACATAGCCATTACACTAACTGCTGGTTCCCATGGCCAAAATCTTGAGAAGAAAATGGGAGAGAAAGGATCAAGCCTGGCCATTTCTCCTCGGGGATGATTTCTTTCTCTCTCTTTTTGTCTCTTTCTCTCATCTCTCTCCTGGGAGCACATGCATCCTATAACTAAAAAAAATAAAAAAATAAAAAAAGATCTTGAGGGCTGGCCCCATAATCAAATGGTCAAAGAAGCCAGATCCCACATGGCCAACTACGGTTCAAATCTCAGCTCTGGCAGTGGCATGAAAAATACAACAGACAAGTATGCATGTGTGCCCAAAATCTCAACAAGGTGAAAAATTGAAGAAGGGACTGCAATGTAACTAGTCCCCGGGTCTGGTACTTTCTGGTACTCCCCATGGTACTTTCTCTCTCTCTCTCTTTCTCTGCTATTCTCTGGCAAGCACACGTGCCCTCCAGCAATTAAAATATTTTTAAAGCCCATAAATACCAAAAGAAAAATGACCCTGATTGTGGCCATTCCGTAAGCCAGGCCTGGCTTTTCCACATATCCAAGGAGGAAGCCCTCAGCCCAGCTGGGGCCCTGCCAGTCCAGCCTCCCTTTGGGCTCCTCCCACTGCGCCCTTTAAATGCACCCCAGGCCTCAGGCCGTTGTGTGTCACTTGCCTGCCACCCGCTACCCGCCACCATGCGCTGTCTCATCATTCTGGCCCTGGCCCTGCTGGCCCTGGAGGCTGTCCTCGCTCAAGATTCATACCTCCTCTTGTCAGGTAGGCCAGCCACCCACTTCTCTCAGGGATGTGCCCTGGAGGATCCTCTCAGCAGATCTCTGCTCCCGGTGCAATCTTAACACCAGGACAGGGAGGAGAAGAACAGAAGAGGTTGGTGCCCGGGGAAGGGACCCTGGGTGACAGACAGCAAGGTGCTACCCGAGGCCATGGTTGCTGGATGAGAAGTACTGGGCTAGGGCAAGTAAGGAAGCCAGGGCGGGGACTTGGGCACTGGTCACTTCTGGTCAGAGTCTTCATTTCCCACCTCTCATAGAGGCCTGCAGCCCTGCTTTCTGATTTTCACAGCGATCTGTACACTTTGTCAGTTGTATCACGTTTCTGGTAGATTTGCTCTGCCTTCTCAGAAACGATGTGTTGGGCTGTGGGAGGCCAGGCTCTCTTTCTGTCCTTGCTGCTGCCTTTCCCTCCTCTGGGGAGCCAGGATAGAAGCAGAGCTCGGCCTTCCTGCCCACTTTCCTGTACTGTACACAGAGCAGGCCCTGTGCTCCGACATCAGCTCCTCGGAGGAGGAGATGGCCTGCCTCAAATCCTGCAACACCAACGAGAACTGCCAGGGTGACACCAAGTGCTGCCTCAGCGCCTGCGGTTTCTCCTGCAAAACCCCAATTAATGGTAATGCCACTGCCTCAGCTCTCCAGCCTCAGCAGGAGGGTGGAATCTGCTTAGTCAAGGTCCATGGTCACATGCCAGGCAGCTCTCAGTCTGAGCCCAGTTGATCTTCCTGAACCTGCAGGCCTGCTGCCCCACCACCTTCTTAGCCTATCCATGAGGGGTTTGGGCCACCCAGGGAGGTATGGGTATCAAGCACTGAAACTAGCAGAAAGGAGGCCCCAAGGATGCCTCTGACTCAGGACCCCAGAGACTCCTCACCTGCAGAATGTGGAAGGTGGGCCCAGCAAGACTAGTGAGCATAAAGGGCTTGTAGGTAAAGAGAGCTTGCCTGCCTCTCCCTCAGTCCCGAAGGCTGGTCGCTGCCCCTGGGTGCCCGCCCACATAAGCCCCAACTCCTGCGAGGAGAAGGACTCCTGCTCCTGGGACGGCGAGTGTACCGGTGTCATGAAGTGCTGCGAAGACCGGTGTGGCATGACGTGCATGACCCCCATCCTAGGTGTGCACCCACCCTCCCAGCTCCTTCCCCCAACTTCCCCTGAGGGCAGTGCCACCTGAAGATCCCATGGGCACTTGGTGGAGGGGGTTGGGGGAAGCTCAGGGATGACACAGGGATGGCCAAGGGCTCAGGGTGGCGAGGGACTGTGGTGTGGCCAGCTGAGTCTTTGCAGAATCTAGCCTTTGCTCTCAGTCTGGGGGCAGGTTGGCTCCTACACACTGGGACAGTCTTAGGAGAAGAGCCCCTGGCTGACTGACTGTGTCACCCTGTGGCCTGTGGGCAACAGTGAAGGCAGGGTATGTTGCTAGGGCCCCTGGCTCACCAAGAAGCCAGAAATGGTGCCTGCCCACTGGCATCTTGGGTTGTGTGGTCCCTGGGTCTTGCGTGCCTGACACATCAGCACACCAATCACTGACAGCAGTGACCTCTT
>NW_006204006.1:1126506-1130921 GCF_000334495.1 Tupaia belangeri chinensis | reverse complement strand
ACCCTCCGCCCCCCAAGCACAGACAGCAGTGACCTCTTTCCCTCCCACCACCCCTCACCCCTGCTGGGCTTTGCAACAGCATCTAAGGCAACTATGTCCCCCTACAGAGAACCTCCTTCAGTGAGAAGCTGTCCCTGGAAGCCCCTCACTCGGCCGGGACCCACCCGCCCAAGTCTGCGGGCAAGAACCTCCTCTCTTGCATCCAGAGAGCACATAAGCTTCCTACCTGCTGCTAATAAAAATTTACTCGGCTTCCCGTCTGTCTGTCTCATCTGTCCTGGGCTCCTGCAGGAGGGTCAGAGCAAACACTGGCCTTCCCCCAGGAACTCCTGAGTGGCCTGGGCAGTCGTGGGGCCATGAGTCTGTGTGGGTAGACTGGGAAGCCGGCCACGCCCTGGAAGCAGGGGGATATCTCTTGTCCCACACAGCTCTGGACACACGAGTTAGGTCTCCTGCGTTTGACCCTGTAAAGGTGTTGCCATCCCTGCACGAGCTCAGGCACAGGCACAGGAACTGGGCCTGCAGGGGACTTGGGGCACAGAGTTTGTCCAAGACTCCTGTGGAGAGAGCAAAGGTGGCTACATGAAACAGCGCAAGGCAGGCTGGGGGCAGGGGTGCGCACTTGCCGTCAGGCTGGCATCTCCAGCCGGGCCAGACGGTGACGCAGTGGTGACACAACTGAACCGCCTCAGACCATCTGGGTGCCCTGTACACGGCAGGTGTGTGAGTGCGTGCCTGTGATCTGGGGCTGACCGAGGCTGCACTGCAGTGAAAGGACCCAGTTCAAGGTGCCTCTCTCACTCCTCTCTTATGGTAAAAATAATGAAGAAAAAAGAACCTTCAACAAAGTGTGTGCCCTGACAGCAACTGGCATCCGAAGTCATTCCAATTCCGACATTTGCTACCAGAGTTTACGTCAGACACCACAAGTTAGGGGCTCAGTCCCACAAGATTGTTGCAAGTCCTGGGGGCCACCTGCACATCCAAGCTACTTGGGTCTAGCTTTGGAGATTCCCACAGCCCCTTCAGCTTCAATAATTCGCTAGAATGACACACAAGTCACTGAAAACACCCTACGAAGATGCATTTGTCATGAAGGATGTGGATCAGGAACAGCCAGATGAAGGGACACATGGAGGGATGGGGGAGCAGGGCTCCCATCCAGGTAGGATCAGTGTTGGTCAGTGATTCTATTACATAGGCATAACTATGTACGATTAGTCAACGACCACTGCTGATGGGACTCAGTCTCCAACCCTCCTCCCCTCAGAGAAGGCGGCTGAAAGTTCCAATGTTCTAATCACCTAGTTTGTCTGTCTGGTGGTCAGTCACAATCTGAAGCTATCTAGGGGCCACCAAAAGTCACCTTGCCAGAAAAAACTCTAGTATGTTGGAAGGGACTTCATTATGGGGACCAGCAGATGGCGTAATGATTGCATCACTGGACTCCCACATAGTCGACCATGGTTCGAGTCCCAGACCCAGCAACTTAAAACTCTTGCCGGGCACTTACGCATGTGTACTCAAATCTCGAGAAAAGAATGGAAGAGAAGGGATTGTGGCATGGTCATCTCCCCTGGGTGTGTGTGTGTGTGTGTGTGTGTGTGTGTGATGTCTCGCTTTCTGTCTCTCTGTAGAGCACACAAACCCTATAGCAAAAAAAAATCTCTAAATAAATAAAAAGAAGGGGACTCATTATGAATGATGGAAGACACTCACTCTGAGAAAATGCCAGAGTTGGGACCACCCTAGACTTCAGCCACTTTAGGCTGCCCAAGTCGCCTGTGATGGAATCTGAGCACAGGTTTTTCATGCCTCCGGTGCCTTTAAAGTTCACCAGGTTTGACAGCCACAGCCACAGTGGCCTCTAGCACTCTGGAAGAGTAGAACTAGAGATAGCCTGACACAGCAGGGAGCTCGCAGGACTGCCTGCAGGTGACACTCCAGGCCACACCTGATAAGACTGGAAATCATATTTGGTCTTTGTCCCCAGTTGCAGCACTGAAATCCTAAGGGCCTGGGCACATTCGTTCACTCTAAAGTTGCCTGATAATTGGTGCAGCCACCTGCTGCTTGGCTTCATGGGAGGAAAAACAAACTTCTCATTTCTTTGAGACAGGAGGTAGATAGTTCTGTTTTTTTTAAATAATTATTTATTTTATTTTTTTATTTATTCATTCATTTATTTCTTAATTTGACCAGAGAGAGACAGAGAGTGAGAGTGAGAGAGAAAGGAAGTGAGAAAGCAAGCCACCAGATTCAGGACTCAAACCCTGGTCGGCCATGTGGGAGTGTCCAGCGCCTTAACCACCATGCCACCTGCTGGTCCCAAGGAGGTAGATAGTTCTGTAACTTGGAAACCCCCTACCACCAGCCTTCCTCAGAAGTTAGGCTCCACCCTCTCACCTTCCCACAGAAACAAGGAGGAAGGGCACCATCTTCCTTAACATTTGTATGTCAGAGAGACCACTCCCAGGCTCCTGAGAAATATAGCCTGGGCCCTACATCTGACAGAAAGCCTACCCAGTCTTCAGAAGGATTTACACACATTTCAGAGAGGAGAGAATAGGCAGGAGGGAATTGAGACAAAGGACATTCCAAACACCTAAAACCTGACAGACAAGAAATGGCTGAGAGACTGAGCCTGAACCAGTTGGAACAAGATGGCACCCGGAACAATTTCAGACTCATACTCTCACTGTACAATATTAGCATACTATGACACTCCTACCTATGCCATAGCAATAACCAGAACTGCCCTAATAAGGCCAGAAAATACTGGGTTGTCAGAAAAATCATGAAGCATTTTTGCATAGAAAAACAGAAAAAAGTATGTCATGACTTTTTGATAGTCCAATAGGAGGGACAGTGGTTCCAAGAAAACCAGTGTTCCTTTCTCAGAGAAGTTATAAACTACTCCTTATGTAGCCTGGCATTCAGCTACTTCCTGTAAGCCAGAAACTCACTGAAATTCAGAGCAGCCCTGCCTATGGAGTGGCCCTTCTATCTTTCCTTCCAGGTGACAGTCTCCCCTTCACCTCAGAGGAAGAAAGGAAACAGGCACCCATCTCCTTCACATGGTTGCTCTACCTATGTACACTTTCCTTAGTAAACTTGCTTTCACTCTCCTTCAAAGGCTCACTCTTGAATTCTCCCCTGCATGAAACCTAGGTAAAGACCCCATGGGTTCAGTCTCCTCCACAACAGGATCAAGGGAATAAAAGGTAATGTTCCTACCATGCCTCAGTCCCTCCCTAATGGCATTTTTTTCTAAGTAATGAGATGCATGCCAGTAGTTAAGGCCTCCACTAAAAATACCTAGGCTAGGGGCCAGCAAGTGGCATGGTGGTTAAGGCATTGGACTCCCTGTATGGCTGAACACAGTTTGAGTCATGGAAGTGGTAACTTGTTTTTTTCTCTTTTTTCTCTCTTTCTGTCTGCCTCTCTCTGGTGAGTGCACATGCCCTATGACAAATTTTTAAAAATAATAATAAATGAATTAAATGAATAATTCTTAAAAAAAAAAAAAAGCCTGAACCAGTCAGAACAAAGATGGCACCTGGAACGACCACTCCCTAATCTTCACACTTTTTTTTTTTTGAGAGGTTTTTGCTATAGGGCGCATGTGCTCACTGGAAAGACAGAAACAGAGACAGAAAGTGAGAAATCACCCCCCAGGGGGTGTTACAGTCTATTTAGTGAGAAATAAGAGGACATCCAGACAAATTTATTGGAGTTTATTGATTACGCCGGCAGTATACAGTGGGACTCATGTCTCTCAAAACCCCACAGCCGGAGCCCCAAGTGCAAGGTGATGGGTGTTTATAAAGGCAAAAAATGTACAATCATGTCCAGGATGACGTGATGATTCACGAGGGTAAGGTGCAGTGGGCTTGAATGGGGGAAAAGGGTAGAGGGTAGGGTTTTAACAATGTAAAAGCAAAAAAAGCATATTACAGAAGCAAGAAAAGTAGGTTAATCATTTTTGAGGATGTTTCATCCCTACCTAAACACAATGGCATCTTAATGGTCTTTATGGCTCAGAGCAAGGTCCAATGACTGGACCTTATCTTAAAGCAACTAGGAGAAGTGGGGTTTAAAGACAAAAGGAATGTTAATTTACTCTGTTTGCTCTTAGGCACAAATGAGAAGGCAAATTTCCAGTCATAGGAACCTAATAGTTTATGATGGAGGTACTCCTCCAAGATGGAGTTGCACCTGCTTCAGGGGAATGGCCACACCTCAATCCCTTCTCCTCCATTCTCCTCTTGGGATCTTGGGCAAGCACGCACATGCGTCGAGCATGAGTTTAAGTTGCTGGGTGTGGGAATCGAACCACAGTCAACTATTTGGGAGTCCAGTGACATAACCATTACGCCATTTGCTGGTTCCAAAACTCTTTTTTTTTTTTTTTT
>NW_006204006.1:1108307-1126451 GCF_000334495.1 Tupaia belangeri chinensis | reverse complement strand
AGAAATCACCCCCCAGGGGGGATGGCCATGCCGCAATCCCTTCTCCTCCGTTCTTCTCTCGGGATATTGGGCACACAAGCACACGCACCCAGCGTGAGTTTTAAGCCACCGGGTCTGGGACATGAACCGCAGTCGACTATGTGGGAATCCAGCAACATAGCCATTATGCTAACTGCTGGCCCCCCCAAAACTCTTTATACCCTCATAGTACTGAGTTAATACCCTAGATGACGTACCAAGCAGAGCCATGACTGTTGATGATCTTCACGGCTACAACTGGAAATGACCTTATAAAGAGAAAAAGGGAGACCAGCAGTTGGCGTAATGGCTATGTCACCAGACTCCCATGTAGTCGACCGTGTTTTGAGTCCCAAACCTGGTGGCTTAAACTCACACTGGGCGCATGTGTATGCATGCCCAAGATCCCGAGAGGAGAATGGAGAAGGGATTGCGGCATGGACTCCCCCAGGGGGTAATTTTTCACTCTCGGTCTCTCTGTCTTTCTGGCAAGTGCATGCACCCAATAGCAAAAATCTCTCAAAAAAAAAAAAAAAAAAAAAGAGAAAAAGAAAAAGAAAAAGAAAAAGAAAGGAGGCAGGTCTTGGAGTACCAGGAAGTCCCTGCCTTTTCTAGGAAAAGTGCTGAATATGTCTCCCCTCTATTACCCTTCCTTATCCTATTACCCCTTTTTCTATGTTTTTTTTAATTACAGATTTTTGCTATAGGACATGTACACTCACCAGAAAGACAGAAAGGAAGAGAGAGACAGAAAGAAAGAAAGAAAGAAAGAAAGAAAGAAAGAAAGAAAGAAAGAAATCACCCCCCAGAGGGGATGGCTATGCCACAATCCCTTCTCTTCCAATCTCCTCTCAGAATTTTAGG
The DNA here is from genome assembly GCF_000334495.1 of Tupaia belangeri chinensis. Classification (NCBI taxonomy): domain Eukaryota; kingdom Metazoa; phylum Chordata; class Mammalia; order Scandentia; family Tupaiidae; genus Tupaia; species Tupaia belangeri. The sequence continues at coordinate 1,125,569 of NW_006204006.1, read as the reverse complement.
CACTCACACACACACACACACACTCAGCATGAGTTTCAAGCTGCCAGGTCTGGGATTCAAACCACAGTCAACCACGTGGGAGTCCAGTGCCTTAGCCACTGTGGCACCTGCTGGTCCCATTACTTGCTGTCTCTTAAATTCCCCTACTTGAGATGAGCAAGTAGATTTGCAAGTTGAGCTCCTGCATCTGCATTCCTTGGCCACTAAATAAAGCTTGTGCCATGACACTCAATTTCAGTCTTGTAAGTTGACTCCAGAACACCAATGGCAAATGATTCTGAATAAATTAAACTTAGTAACAGTAGGAGCCCCAAGTCAGGAATAACCTGTGAATCCAATCTCTCCAAAAAACTTGTAAGATTGGCCAATAGGGCTCATTCACCATGAGGTGTGGGTGCTGGGTGAGGCTCTAGGACTGGGAGTTAGGAGAGGGCTCAGCCATTCCACATGGATTGGGCAGCACATTCTCAGGAGGCAGTAAGCTCACGTCCACCCATTGCGAGCTGCAAGCATGGGAGATTCAGTTCTGCTGGTCAACTAGACTCACATTGCCACCTTAGGATGCTGACCTTTTGCACTCCAGGAAAAGGACTACCAAAGGGGGGTATGATTCAGCCAGTACAAAGTCCTGTTAATATCCCTGGATGTCTAGGAAGGTAACCTGTGGCACTTGGCGAATGATGGGGATTGCCAAGAGTTAAATTAGATGGTGCTGAGATTCTGGGCAACTGCACCGAACTATAACTCAGGTCCTTGGAACTAGGTCAGACAATGAATTCCCCGTGGAGTTTTAGAATTCACCAAGGCTTGGGGCCAGCAGGTGGCGTAGTGATTAAGGCACTGGACTCTTCATGCAATCAACTGCAATTGAAGTCCTAGACCTAGTGGCTTGAAATTTGCACCGGACACGTGTGCATGCATGCCCTAAGTCCCAAGAGGAGAATGGAAAAGAAAGGATTGTGGTGTGGTCATCCTCCCAAGGGTGATTTCTCACCCTCTCTCTCTCACACACACACACATACAAGTGCAGGCACTCTATGGCAAAAATCTCTCACCAAAGATTTTGTTCTGTTGGGGCCAGCAGGTGGCATGGTGGTTAAGGGCACTGGATTCCCACATAGCTGACTGCAGTTTGAGTCCTGGACCTGGTGGCCTGGTTCTCGCTTTCTCTCTCTTTCTCTCTCTGTCTCTCTCTCTCTGTCCCTCTGGTCAAATTAAAATAAATCAATAAAGTTTAATAAAATAATTCTTTTAAAAAAAAGATTTTGTTTTGCTGTTGTTTTTAGGTTTTGTTTTTGTTTTTGTTTTTCCCATAGGGAGCATGTGCTTCCCAAGAGACAGTGAGGGGGAAAGTGAGAAATCACTCCTCTGGGGGGATAGCCATGCCACAATCCTTTCTCCTTCATCCTCCTCCTGATATTTTTTGGGCACACACACACACACATGCACCCAACACGATTTTCAAGCCCCCATGTCCAGGATTCGAACCTCATTTGACCATGTGGGAATCCAACACCTTAACCACTATACCACCTGCTGGCCCCACATCAAGGCCTTTTTAGCACACCCTCACTTCCAGATTCTGCTCATCTATAAGAGCACAGTGCTTCATCTAACAGTCCCCTAGATATCAACAACACATTAGACCATGCGGAAGGAAGACACTCTGACCTTGAAGACGAAAACCTCTGATCTAGTCCAAGCAACTGAAAAGAATAAAAGAATAGCCATTAAAAATGAGGATGAGGGACCAGCAGTTAGCGTAATGGCTATGTCGCTGGACTCCTATGTAGTCGACTGAGGTTCGAGTCCCAGACCCAGCAGCTTAAACTCACCCGGGGCACGTGTGCATGCATGCCCAAGATCCCAAGAGGAGAATGGAAGAGAAGGGATTGTGGCGTGTCCATTCCCCCCGCCCCGGGGGGGTGATTTCTCACTTTCTGTCTCTCTGTCTCTCTCAGTCTTTCTGGAAAGCGCACGCACCCTATAGCAAAAACCTCTCCAAAAAGAAAAAAGAAAAAAGAAAAAATTATTATTTATTTACTTAATTTTATTTGTTATTATTTATTTTTTAATTTGACAAGAGAATATTCCAAGATTGGTTCTAGGTGGGCTTTGATATGTGAGATGAGCTAAGGAACCCCTGTCCAAGGACCTGTTAGGGCAGGAATCTCAAGGCATGGGGCAGAATGGGTTAAGGCCACGCTTCTGTCTGTCTTCTCCCTTCATTCCTTCCAGCGTTTTTGTCTATATTTTCTTCAATTAAACCTCTTCCCTTTGGACTCTCCCCTTGGCTATATTCCTAGAGACTGGGACAGTTCTATGCCCTTACTCCAATACAAGTTAGATGATCAAGAAATTTAGCCATAAAAAGGAAAGCTTAAATTATGATTGTATTCTCCAGTTGGAGATTTTACATAGCTGATAAGGCAGATGCTTTTTCCCCCCCTTTTTCTGTAAACTTGCAAACAGGACTCTGCCCTCCTGATGGTACTCAGCTGCTCCTTACAGGAAATTAAATTTAATTTAAAAAAAAAAAAGATATTTCAGTTTAGGTTCTCTTCTCAGTGCAGTATCTCTCTTACAGATCAGAATAGATCTAGAAAAATTCTTAAATAAGTCAAAAAAGTATTACAACAAATTGGGAAGTCACCTTAACCTTTGATTTAACCTTCACTTAAAGAATACCCAAGAGTCACTTGTGGTAATCCTGAAGGCAGCCTCTGCCTCAGAAGAGACTTAAGTGTTTACACTGTGGGAGCTCTGGGCACTGAACAATACCCACAACTTGCATCCTCATGTTCCCCCACCGGGATCTTGTCCCCAATATGGAGGAGTTATTGTCCCATCCCTATGTCCCCACTAGGGATGGGAATGCCCTGGGCTCCAAAGGGAGCCCAGGACTTCCAAGTCCTTGATCAGCCTTTGAAATTGAGGATTGATGAGGTCAGCTCCCCTTAGACATCTGAACAAGCCTTAGATAACCGTTAAAGTGCCAAATAATAATTAAGGGTTTTTTAAAAATAATTTGTCTGAATCAGAGATTAAGGCTTTTAAAAGTATACTCATAAAAAAGAAAAATAAAAAGGAATGTAATAGTAAACAGGAAAAAGTGACATAAAAGGTTACAACTGTGAAGTGTATTCTTTTTTTGTAAAAAAGTTTAAAGGAGGGACCAGCAGTTAGCATAATGGCTATGTTGCTGAACTCCCATGTAGCCGACCATGGTTCGAGTCCCAGACCCGGTGGCTTGAACTCACACTGGGCACGTGTGCATGCATGCCCAAGATCCCAAGAGGAGAATGGAGAAGGGATTGCAGTGTGGCCATCCTCCCTGGAGGGTGATTTCTCACTCTCTGTGTCTCTGTCTCTCTCTGTCTTTCTGGCAATCCCACGCGCCCTATAGCTAAAACAAACCTGTCCAAATAAATAAATAAAGTTTAAAGGAAAGGTTTTGGTATAAAAGGAATTTTTTTTAAGAATTATTTTATTTAGCTTTATTTATTTATTTATTTTCATTTGACCAGAGATGGATAGAGAGAGAAAGAAAGTGAAAAGCAAGCCACCAGGTCTAGGACTTGAAACGGTCAGCCATGTGGGAGTCCAGCGCCCTTAACCACCATGCCACCAGCCGGCCCCGGTACAAAAGGAATTTTATGTGGTAAAGTTTTTGTCTTCAGGAAAAATAGCTAAGATAAAGAGAAAAGAAAAGATAAAATTGGAAGTCTAGAGTATGTTGTTAAAGGTTTAAGTCATAGTAGAAGAGTCTATGAGTTATAAAAATTGATAAAATTAAGGTTTTGTTGATAAATGTTCTAAAACTGACTGCACGTTCTGCTGGTCAACTAGACTCACATTGCCCCCTTAGGATGATGACCTTTTGCACTCCAGCAAAAGGACTACCAAAGGGGGGTATGATTCAGCCAGTACAAAGTCCTGTTAATATCCCTGGATGTCTAGGAAGGTAACCTGTGGCACTTGGCGAATGATGGGGATTGCCAAGAGTTAAATTAGATGGTGCTGAGATTCTGGGCAACTGCACCGAACTATAACTCAGGTCCTTGGAACTAGGTCAGACAATGAATTCCCCGTGGAGTTTTAGAATTCACCAAGGCTTGGGGCCAGCAGGTGGCGTAGTGATTAAGGCACTGGACTCTTCATGCAATCAACTGCAATTGAAGTCCTAGACCTAGTGGCTTGAAATTTGCACCGGACACGTGTGCATGCATGCCCTAAGTCCCAAGAGGAGAATGGAAAAGAAAGGATTGTGGTGTGGTCATCCTCCCAAGGGTGATTTCTCACCCTCTCTCTCTCACACACACACACATACAAGTGCAGGCACTCTATGGCAAAAATCTCTCACCAAAGATTTTGTTCTGTTGGGGCCAGCAGGTGGCATGGTGGTTAAGGGCACTGGATTCCCACATAGCTGACTGCAGTTTGAGTCCTGGACCTGGTGGCCTGGTTCTCGCTTTCTCTCTCTTTCTCTCTCTGTCTCTCTCTCTCTGTCCCTCTGGTCAAATTAAAATAAATCAATAAAGTTTAATAAAATAATTCTTTTAAAAAAAAGATTTTGTTTTGCTGTTGTTTTTAGGTTTTGTTTTTGTTTTTGTTTTTCCCATAGGGAGCATGTGCTTCCCAAGAGACAGTGAGGGGGAAAGTGAGAAATCACTCCTCTGGGGGGATAGCCATGCCACAATCCTTTCTCCTTCATTCTCCTCCTGATATTTTTTGGGCACACACACACACACATGCACCCAACACGATTTTCAAGCCCCCATGTCCAGGATTCGAACCTCATTTGACCATGTGGGAATCCAACACCTTAACCACTATACCACCTGCTGGCCCCACATCAAGGCCTTTTTAGCACACCCTCACTTCCAGATTCTGCTCATCTATAAGAGCACAGTGCTTCATCTAACAGTCCCCTAGATATCAACAACACATTAGACCATGCGGAAGGAAGACACTCTGACCTTGAAGACGAAAACCTCTGATCTAGTCCAAGCAACTGAAAAGAATAAAAGAATAGCCATTAAAAATGAGGATGAGGGACCAGCAGTTAGCGTAATGGCTATGTCGCTGGACTCCTATGTAGTCGACTGAGGTTCGAGTCCCAGACCCAGCAGCTTAAACTCACCCGGGGCACGTGTGCATGCATGCCCAAGATCCCAAGAGGAGAATGGAAGAGAAGGGATTGTGGCGTGTCCATTCCCCCCGCCCCGGGGGGGTGATTTCTCACTTTCTGTCTCTCTGTCTCTCTCAGTCTTTCTGGAAAGCGCACGCACCCTATAGCAAAAACCTCTCCAAAAAGAAAAAAGAAAAAAGAAAAAATTATTATTTATTTACTTAATTTTATTTGTTATTATTTATTTTTTAATTTGACAAGAGAATATTCCAAGATTGGTTCTAGGTGGGCTTTGATATGTGAGATGAGCTAAGGAACCCCTGTCCAAGGACCTGTTAGGGCAGGAATCTCAAGGCATGGGGCAGAATGGGTTAAGGCCACGCTTCTGTCTGTCTTCTCCCTTCATTCCTTCCAGCGTTTTTGTCTATATTTTCTTCAATTAAACCTCTTCCCTTTGGACTCTCCCCTTGGCTATATTCCTAGAGACTGGGACAGTTCTATGCCCTTACTCCAATACAAGTTAGATGATCAAGAAATTTAGCCATAAAAAGGAAAGCTTAAATTATGATTGTATTCTCCAGTTGGAGATTTTACATAGCTGATAAGGCAGATGCTTTTTCCCCCCCTTTTTCTGTAAACTTGCAAACAGGACTCTGCCCTCCTGATGGTACTCAGCTGCTCCTTACAGGAAATTAAATTTAATTTAAAAAAAAAAAAGATATTTCAGTTTAGGTTCTCTTCTCAGTGCAGTATCTCTCTTACAGATCAGAATAGATCTAGAAAAATTCTTAAATAAGTCAAAAAAGTATTACAACAAATTGGGAAGTCACCTTAACCTTTGATTTAACCTTCACTTAAAGAATACCCAAGAGTCACTTGTGGTAATCCTGAAGGCAGCCTCTGCCTCAGAAGAGACTTAAGTGTTTACACTGTGGGAGCTCTGGGCACTGAACAATACCCACAACTTGCATCCTCATGTTCCCCCACCGGGATCTTGTCCCCAATATGGAGGAGTTATTGTCCCATCCCTATGTCCCCACTAGGGATGGGAATGCCCTGGGCTCCAAAGGGAGCCCAGGACTTCCAAGTCCTTGATCAGCCTTTGAAATTGAGGATTGATGAGGTCAGCTCCCCTTAGACATCTGAACAAGCCTTAGATAACCGTTAAAGTGCCAAATAATAATTAAGGGTTTTTTAAAAATAATTTGTCTGAATCAGAGATTAAGGCTTTTAAAAGTATACTCATAAAAAAGAAAAATAAAAAGGAATGTAATAGTAAACAGGAAAAAGTGACATAAAAGGTTACAACTGTGAAGTGTATTCTTTTTTTGTAAAAAAGTTTAAAGGAGGGACCAGCAGTTAGCATAATGGCTATGTTGCTGAACTCCCATGTAGCCGACCATGGTTCGAGTCCCAGACCCGGTGGCTTGAACTCACACTGGGCACGTGTGCATGCATGCCCAAGATCCCAAGAGGAGAATGGAGAAGGGATTGCAGTGTGGCCATCCTCCCTGGAGGGTGATTTCTCACTCTCTGTGTCTCTGTCTCTCTCTGTCTTTCTGGCAATCCCACGCGCCCTATAGCTAAAACAAACCTGTCCAAATAAATAAATAAAGTTTAAAGGAAAGGTTTTGGTATAAAAGGAATTTTTTTTAAGAATTATTTTATTTAGCTTTATTTATTTATTTATTTTCATTTGACCAGAGATGGATAGAGAGAGAAAGAAAGTGAAAAGCAAGCCACCAGGTCTAGGACTTGAAACGGTCAGCCATGTGGGAGTCCAGCGCCCTTAACCACCATGCCACCAGCCGGCCCCGGTACAAAAGGAATTTTATGTGGTAAAGTTTTTGTCTTCAGGAAAAATAGCTAAGATAAAGAGAAAAGAAAAGATAAAATTGGAAGTCTAGAGTATGTTGTTAAAGGTTTAAGTCATAGTAGAAGAGTCTATGAGTTATAAAAATTGATAAAATTAAGGTTTTGTTGATAAATGTTCTAAAACTGACTGCACCAATAAGATGCTGTCAGCCACAATTCTGGATGTTATCTTTAAGTGCTATATGCAATAGAAATAGTTAAATTTATTTTGTCTATCACAACATTATTATAATCGCTCTTCTCGTTTCGAATCCATCAAACTACAAATGTAGTTAGTTAGAACAGTCTCCAGTGAACACCCCTCATGACTTCTATGGAGGAAGGGGTATGGTGCCTAGATAGACCTTTGTTGAAAACTCCCTGACTGTCATCCCCCATCATTGTCTCATCTCTGCAGGAAGCAGCCAGAATAGTCATCCGCCCTTTCCCTAATGGGGTATTTTTTCAGAGGGAGGATTGAAACAGGAGATAGACACCATTTACAGGAAAGGGGATCCCCAGGAAAAGAGTCATTGTACTATGTGACTGCTGACATTAACATATATACAGGAAATAAAAGAACCAACACAGCAGAGAGGCAAAAAGGACTCAATAAAATGGCAAAGGGAGACCCCAGGGTAACATGCACTCAGAGCACAGCCAATGACAATCCATAGCAGATTTGGTGGTTCAGTAAGAGAACTGATGCCAGGGGCCAGTAGGTGGTATAATGGTTAAGGCACTATATTCCCACGTGGTCGAACACAGTTCGAGTCCCAGACTTAGTGCCTTGAAACTCATGCCAGGTACATGCGCACGCATGTCCAAAATCCTGAGAAGAGAATGTGGCATGGCCATCCTCCCCCAGGATGATTTCTCATTTTCTGTCTATCGCTTTGGTGAGCACATGCACCCTATAGCAAAATTATCTAAAAGAAGAAAACTGATGCCATATCTGATGTACCTGAACATCTTGAGAAGATTAAACATGTTGATGGAAATAATAGACTTTGCAGAAATAACAATGCAGTTTCTTTCTTTCTTTCTTTCTTTCTTTCTTTCTTTCTTTCTTTCTTTCTTTCCTCCTTCCTTCCTTCCTTCCTTCCTTCCTTCCTTCCTTCCTTCCTTCCTTTTTCTTTTTTCTAAGGTTTTTAATCATAGGGCACTGTGTTCACCAGAGAGAGACAGAAGTAAAGTGAGAAATCACCCCCTTAAGGGAGATGGCCATGTCACAATCCCTTCTCCTCCATTTTCTTCCTGGGTTTTTGGGCACACATACATGTACATGGGCCTGGCATGGTTTTCAGGTCACCAGGTCTGGAACTTATGCCACAGTTGGTCATTTTAAGTCCAGTGCCCTAATACTATGCCACCTGCTGGCCCCAATTCAGTTTATTTCTAGGCATGAAACTGAGTGACCAGACCTGGAGAAAGACAAAAGTATTTCCTGGGGTGATCAGTTACAGTGTTTCCTTTTATTTGATTCTGAGCACAAGAGACACAAAGTTTGTAATTCAGTATAGTCTTTTGGTTGGCCTGGTCCAATAAGATGGGACATCTGGAATCTGAGACTTGCAGGTTATAGGAAAGCTTACAAATTTTTTTTTAAGAATTATTTTTTTGGGGACCAGCAGTTGGCACAATGGCTATGTCGCTGGACTTCCATGTAGTTGACTGTGGTTCGATTCCCCAACCTGGTGGCTTAAACTCAAGATGGGCACGTGTGCGTGCATGTCCAAGATCCCGAGAAAAGAATGGAGGAGAAGGGATTGCGGCGTGGCCATCCCCCCTGGGGGGTGATTTCGCACTTTCTGTCTCTCTGTCTCTCTGTCTTTCTGGTGAGTTCACGCGCCCTGTAGCAAAAACCTATCGAAAAAAAGAATTATTTTATTCACCTTTTTTTTTTTTAATTTGACCAGAGACAGAGAGAGAATGTAAGAAAGCAAGCCACCAGGTCTGGGGCTTGAACCACAGTCGGCCATGTGAGAATCCAACATACCTTAACCACCATGCCACCTGCCAGCCTCAGGCTTACAAATTTTTAGGTTGGTGACTGGAAAGTCTTTATCCTGGCAAGAAATCTACAGAAGAATATCTATGTTTTACTTTAATAGAGAGAAGTCTTACTATTGTAGACAGAAGTCTGACTACTTTTTCCTATTTTTCCAAAATTCTTTCCAGAGAGCCTAGAGTCATGCCCACAAATGTTTCTTTTTGCTACAGGGCGTGTGTGCTCACCAGAAAGACAGAGAGAAACAGAGAGACAGAAAGCAAGAAATCCCCCCCTCTCCCCCCTCTGCAATCCCTTCTCCATTCTCCACTTGGGATCTTGGGCACACATGCACATGTGCCCAGCGTGAGTTTAAGCCACCAGGTCCGGGACTCAAACTGCAGTCGACTACATGAGAGTCCAGTGACACAGCCATTATGCCAACTGCTGGTCTTGCCCACAAATGTTAACAGACCATTTTGACCCACTGTTTCTATATCCTGCCCCTGGCATAATAGTGGAGTATCTTTGTAATGTATATTAAGCCTCCTTATGGCTGTTGAAGTATATCCCTTTCTGATCTCAGCAACCTTCCTTTTCTAATCACCACCCTAAAAACTGTAAAACCCACCTATAACCTACAAGCCCCCTTTCCACATGTCCCACCTTTTGGAGCCAGGTCAATGGAAAAACTTTTTACTAACTTGCAAACTCTATCTCTCGTTCTCAAAAGCAAATAAAAGGAACCCCTGTACCAGATCACCCTAAGAGAAAGGCATTTTTTTTGCCTCCTCTCTGGCCTAAGTCACTCATATTCTGCTTAGAAATAAACTGCATTCATTATTATTTTTACGAGTTATTTTCTGTCAACACTATGCATCGTAAAGATACTATGCCAGGGAAACGAGGTAGGAAAAGTCCTATTATCAATGAACCAAAGTGGTCTGTTAACGTTCGTTAAGTGATCTGTTTTTGTTTTGTTTTGTTTTTTGGAGAGGGAGAGATTTTTGCTATAGAACACATGCGCTTACCAGAAAGACAGAGCGAGACAGAGAGAGAGAAAATGAGAAATCAACTCTCAGGGGAATGGCCACACCACGGTCCTTTCTTCTTCATTCTCCTCTCGGGATTTTGAGCAAGCATGCACATGTGCCAGGCATTAGTTTCAAGCCGTCAGGTCCAGGACTCAAATTACAATCGGCCATGTGGGAGTCCAGCGCCTTAACCAATATGCCACCAGCTGGCCTCATATAATGCGTGTAGGTATGACTTTCCCAGGCCCTTTGAGGAAAATTTTGGAATAGGAAAAAGCAGTCTGATATTTTTTCCTCAGACACTTACATGACAAGTACAGGAAGGGTGTGGTTTTGGACTGAGCTCCTACCCTAGGCCAGGAGGGAAGTGACCAGACAAATGGAGTCCTTCATGCTGAATGTCACATAACAAAACAAAACCTTCAGAAAGCATAGTCCCCAAAAGATCAGTCTTCCCTGAACACAGAAAAGTTTCTAGCTACCCGAGTTAGGGTTATAGGGAGGATTTGTCTGCTTTAGACCTTCTCAGAAAGTACTGTCAATGGAAATAACCAAATCTGCAGAAACAATAATTAATGTGGTTTATTGCTAAGCATGAGATTGAGTGACTGGCCAGGAGAAATACGAAAGTATTTCTCAGACTGCTAAGATATAGTGGACCTTTTCATAAAGTTCTGAGATCAGGAGTATTTTACATTGGCATGGCCCAAAAAGGTGGGACATCTATTGATAGAAGCAGAGGCCTATAGGTTTTAGATGAGTTTGAAATTCTTTTTTTTAAAGAATTATTTTATTTTATTTATTTAGAAAGATTTTTGCTATAGGGCACATGCATTCACCACTGCACTCACCAGAGAGACAGTAAGCAAGAAATCACCCCCAAGTGGGGGATGGCCATGCCCCAGTCCCTTCTCCATTGTCCTTTCGGGATGTTTCCTATGCACACACACATCCCCAGTAAGAGTTTAAGTCACCAGGCCCAGGACTTAACCAAGGTTGACTACATGGGAGTCCAGCAACATAACCATTATGCCCTCTGCTGGTCCCTATTTATTATTATATTTTCTTTTGACCAGAGAGGGAGAAAGGGAAAGTGAGTCAGCAAGACACCAGGTCAGGGACAAGTCAGCCATGTGCAAGTTTAGAGCCTGAACCACCACACCACCTGCAGGCCTCTGAATTTGAAATTCTCAAATCAGCAACTGGCTAAAGAAAAACAAGAGTCTCTGTTTCTGAAAGAAATCAGTAAAAGAATGTCTGTTTTACTGGAAGAAAGCAAAGGTTTACTAAGCACCATTAAACACGCTATGCCTAGGACTATATAGCAACCGACGGTCACTGGATGGAAGGCGGTCTGTTAATGTGGTGTTTGCAGGCCTCCCTTAGTGTTCACAGGCCTCACTCCCGCAGGCCCCTCATGGAAACAACTTTGGAATAGGAAAAGTAGTCAGAATTCTGCCTTCAGCACTCTGAGGTAACCTGCTGCTACCAGCTACTTTTTTTCAATTGTGTCTGCTTATTCTCACCTCACAAAACCCGTAGCCCTGTATGACAGAATGGAGGCTGCCCAAAAGCAAACTAAAGCCAATGGGATCTTCAACTATTTGCTATAATGTTGCTTTCTGACAGACACAAGGAGTAGAATTTGAGCTAGGATCTGTAGAAAGTACGTTGTGCCTGAATTAATCAAACAAACCAGGCAATTACAGATTCCACGATACATCAATCAGGCACATCGACCGGTCCACGCAGACAGCCCTGGGCCCGTCACGACTGGGCCCACTCCGCTCTGCCCGGGGACCGCGCGCACAGGCCCACACCACGCGCGCCCGCCCCAGCCAGTGCGCGCCGGAGCCCGCAGCTACCTTCGGGATCTCCGCTGTCACCGCTCCCGCTCCCCGGCGGCTCACTTCCGCCACCACCCACTTCCCTCTACGTCGAGTGCCCGCAGCTAAGATGGCGCCCGCCTGAGAGGCGGAGGACGTACTTCCGGCCGGGCGGTGAGCAGAGAGCGGCGTTTCCGGCGGCACGCCGCTTGACGTATCCCGGAGTGCCGCGCCGCATGGGCTGAGGACAGTGCGGACAGTGCATGGAGGTCAGTGGCGGTGCTCCGCCTCGCGCCACGGGGAGTGGGGCTGCGGGGCTTGTTCCTGAGGGTTCGGAGAAGGGACAGCCGGGCCTGGAGAGCAGACGGTCAGGTCGGCGCCCTGGGGCGCGGTGGGCCTGGGTATGCGCCGGGTCCCGCTGGGCGCCGCCCGTCAGTGCGCATGCGGCCCTTCTCCCAGCGGTGGCTTCGCTGTCGAGCCCGGAGGCCCTTGACCCTTGGTGTCCCAGCAAGCCGGGTTTCGTGACCTTGTGCAGGTCATTCTCTGTACATTTTAGCACCCAGTTTCCAGATTGATATTTGCCTAAACCCAAGCCCGCTTCTAGACTTCAGTTTTCTCCTCGTAAACTGCTCTTAGAATCATCTTAAAAATCAGGAGAGCTTTTCAGTGCTTCCCCACTGCACCTGGGCTCGGAAAGTGGTAGATGTTACACTTTGCAGGTGTTCCTTCTGAGTCGAGCTTTTCCCTTTTGTGTGTAGTTAGACTAAAAGGTTTGTACAGCTGCAGTAATCCGCTCATGTGAAAATAAAACGTGCCAGACATATATCAAGCTCCGGGAAGCGGAAGGCAATCAAATGTGCTTTCTGCTTTGGCGAAAATGAGGCTTAGGTTAATGTTTTACATTGTCGGTTACATGCCTTACCTAGGTCATTTAATCACATTAGACTGGGAGACTGGCAAAACGTTAAAAGTAAAATAGACATATGTAGCAAACTGTTGGGAGAAGTACATTTATCTGAGCTTGGAAAGATGAAGTGTGTTTTGGGGGTCCCATGATGTGTGGGAAGGATAGCTAGCCCTGCAAAAGGCGGAGTTGGGGAGTGCAAGTCTTCATTAGAAGGTGGGTGTTTATAGTGGGAAGGGAGAAGAAATAGAACTAGGAAGATCATTCTGGGACATGTTAATGAGGAGCTTTGTTATAATTGGTTCAGAAGTTTTGTTCTTTTTTTTTTTGGAGAGTCCCCCCCCCCCCAATGGGGGCATTCGCTTGCCAGAAAGACAGAGACAGAGAGACAGAAAGTGAGAAATCAGCCCCCAGGGGGGATGGCCACGCCACAATCCCTTCTCCTCTTGGAATCTTGGGCACGTACGCACACTCGCCACTAGGTCCGGGCCTGGAACCCTGGTCAACTACATGGGAGTCCAGCAACATAGCCATTATGCTAACTGCTGGTCCCCAAATATTCTTTTTCATGAATATAAAGGCCAGGAAAGAGGATTCCTGCTAGTTGCAGGCCCTTCAGAGCATTAATTTATTCATATAAGCTGAACATTCCACTTATCTGCTTGTTTAAAGAAATTCTGGGATTTCCTTCTGGAATTTGGGGTGCACAAGCACACATGCCTGGTGTGTTTTTCAAGCCTCTGAGGCCAAGATTCAAACTGTGATCAGCTATGTGGGATCTGACTCCCTTCACCACCAGGCCAAGGTGCCAGCTCTCAGGAGTCATTCTTATTTAAAATGTTCTGTCCTGTTGCTTCTAATTAAAAAATCAATTACGCGCAAGCCCTATCAGTAGAGATTCCTGTTCAGGAGATCTTGGGCAGCTTCTGGATATCTGAATTGTTAAACCATTCCCAAGGAGATTCTGAGGCACAATCAGTTGAAAACTCCGGCTCAAGCTGTAATGCTCCTGGGTGTTGCTATGTGATGGCAGTGCATACTGAAACCAAAACCTGAGATTTTTGCCTCAGAAAACACTAGCATGCACTTACAGGTATTGAGAAATGAAAAAGGCAGGCAGGTTTTACAGAGATGGTGGCCGTGGTCCCATTTCATTTCTCATGTTTTTCTCCCAACTTAGTAAAAAGCTGCTCTTTGGGGGACCAGCAGGTGGCGTGGTGGTTAAGGTGCTGGACACTCCCGACCTGGTGGCTTGCTTTCTCACTTCCCCTCACTCTCTCTCTCTGCTTCTCTCTCTGGTCAAATTAAAATAAATGGATGAATAAATCAAATTAAATAAATAATTTTTTAAAAAGCTGCTCTTTGATTACCTCTCTTTCTCCTTCCTTTCTCTCAGGGGTTTGGAGTCACTTGCTAGGAGTTTATATTCCTGCCACCCCAGCCATCATGGCAGCCCGCCTGGTGAAGCGATGCACATGCCTCCTGAGAGAAGCTGCCCATCTGGCCCCGGCCCCGGCCCCTGCTGCATCTCCAGTTGGCTGGCTTAGAATCACCAGGGCAGCCCATAAGACTCTAACTTCTTCCGCCACCTCACCTAGTTCCCACTTCCGAGGTTCCTTGACAGAGCTAGTAGAGAAGGAACCAATGTTTACTCCCTACCCAGAGCCCCAGGAGGTAGACCGGCTCATCGAGAAAGCCACCAGGCCGGAGCAGCTGCTGGAGCTCCTGGGCAGAGATCACCACCTGTACCCCAACCACGCAGCTCTCATACTCATCCACCTCTCTCGCCTGCTATCCAAGAAGCCAGAAGACAAGACCTCACTCATTCAGGATGCACGCTTCCAGCAGCTGCTCCATCTCGTCAACAGTCAGGTGGGCATTAGCATGTAGTCTTGAGGGCTTGGGCCCTAGGATAGCCAGCGGCACCCCGATCGGCACCCCGATCTGCGGCAGTAGGTGATGAGCAGCAGCAGCCAGGCTCCCTCGACATCTAGTGATGTTTCTATCTTGTATCAATTTCAGAACACTTTCCTGTGCTTCCTCTCAGTTTACCCTCATAAGACCTCTGTAAGATAAGCATTGCCACCACCTCCTATAAACAAGAGAACAGGACTCCTGGCAATAGGAATGTGTGCAGTGGGCTAGGCTTTTCTCAGATCCACAGTGCCTCTTCTCTCCAGGCAGCTTTGACTTATATTGCCCCACCACGCCTCCCAGCCTGGCCAAGAACAGGTCCCTGAAACTTGAGAAGGGCGGGCATTGGCAGGCAAGGGTTCACACCCTCACAGGTGGGGCATGCAGAGAGGAGACCTACTGAAAAAGAAAGGCACCAGCAAGGAGAGCAGGGCTGGGTCCACATGACTGAGAGACTTCCAGGACAAGGTTCCCTTGGTTCCAGGTGCAATGAGGCTGACTCGGGTCTGTGAGGCTAGGATACAGGTCTGTTCCTAGAAGGGCACCTGGTATTTACAGCGACTCTGTGGGGAGATGGTACTAGTGATGGCAGCTTGGTACCTCACAGGGCCTTGGCATTTGGGGGTGGGCAAGCCTTAGGGATACGAGGAGGTCTTTTTTCCCAGATGTCAAGGCTCTCCTGCAAACCTTAGTGCCTTGGGGAAGTTTTGTCGCGGTTGGCCTTCAGGGCCTACACACCACTGAAGGGTGTAGTGGCACCTTTTTTTGTTGCTGTAGGGAACATGCACTCACCAGAGAGACAACAGGAAGAGAGAAATCACCCTTTGAGGGGTGGCCATGTCGCAGCCCCTTCTCCATTCTCCTCTCAGGATTTTGGGCAAGTACACATTCAGTGTGCATTTTAAGCCACTGGGTCTGGGACTCAAACCACAAGTCAACTGTGTGGGAGTCCAGCAGCATAACCATTACACCATCTGCTGGTCCCATTGGCGCCATTCTTAAGCCTGTACCTTCCCTGCAAAGATGTCATTCTGCTTATCACACGAGATGCGTTTTTCTTTTTTTTTGAGCTTTTTGCCAGGAGCATGCGGTCGCCAAAGAGAGACAGAGACAGTGAGAAATCATCCCCCCCAGGGGATGGTCACACCACAATCCCTTCTCTGTTCTCCTCCTGGGATCTTGGGCACGTGTATGCACGCGCCCAGTGTCATTTTCAAGCCAACAGATCTGGGACTCAAACCATACAGTTGGTCATCTGGGATCCAACCACCATGCCACCAGCTGGCCCATCAATACTTTTAATAGCTAAAAAGTTTGTCATTGCCAGTAAAAGTAGCAAGCCGGTCACAGAACCTGAGATATTCTAAGTGCCACCTGCTCTGCCAGGGACTCCCATCCCTCGGGTGCAGCCTCACATTGACCTGCAGTCCCAGTGCTGTTTGTAGCTGCAGTCTGCATGTCCACTCAGAGCTATAGCCAGGTGCACATGACATTGGCTCAGTCTCCCATTTAATCAGCCACATCGGATCAGATCTGCATTAGGGGAACTCAGAACTTCTCATACCGCTTAGGGTTTTTGCTGGCAAACACTAGCAAGCTGTTCTGGCTACCTCAGTGAGAAACACTGGTTTACTGGAAGCTGGAGGACCAGGCTCAGGAAATAGGCCAAATGCAGCTGTGGGGAGCCCTGTGAGAACTGGGTGGGGGGCTGTCGCCCTGAGGGTTTCAGTCAAGCCTCTGAGCCAGGTTCACAGGGCAGGCACGGCATCAGCAGGTGCTGCAAATGGACCTGCCTGTGTCTGTCTCCTGCCCAGCTATCCTTGATCTGGCACGGGACCCTCGTAAAGCTGCTGCGGAGCCTGTACAAACTGGCACTCCCCGAGGGCTCCAAAGAGCTGCAGTCCGTGGAGCAGGAGGTGCGCTGGCGCCTGCGGAGGCTCAAGTACAAGCACCTGGCCTTCCTGGCAGAGTTCTGCACTGCTTCCATGCAGGAGCAGCACTCCCAGGATCTGCTGGCCGAGCTGCTGGTGCACCTGGAGAGGCGCTGGACAGAAATTGAGGATGGCCGCATGGTGGTGGCCATCATGACGAAGGCAGGGCACCTCTCTGAGTCACTAATGAACCGTCTGGAAGACAAGGTACTGGGCCTAGGGCGGGCAGCACTTGGTCTGCATTCCAGGACCATGTGATTGTTCCTGGGACAGTCCTTAGGCCAAGGGGAGTGGGTGTGTGTTTGCTTGACAGCTCTGAAGCTTCTGGCCAGAGTATTGGGCGTCAAATGGGGAGGGGCTGGGGGCTTCGGGCAGCAAGGGGCAGCCACCATGCAGCAACCTCATACTTTCTCCTGACACAAGGCGCTTCTCTTGGTTGTGCCTTTGTCATTTCCCAGAAGCCCTTGTGTGTGGCCTCGAGAGGTGGGTGTGATGGGCAGTTCCTGAGGTAGTAGCAAGGTGCTGCTGGGCCTGGGCCAGCCCTGCATGACCCAGTTCTGGCTAGACTTCCTGGAGGTATTGTCGCTGTAGCCCTGAAGTCTAGTCAAATCATTTCTGTCCTGCCGTGGCTCGGACTGGCCCAGTGGCTGGCCCCGAAAAGCCCCCACGCCCCGGGGG
>NW_006204006.1:1097076-1108164 GCF_000334495.1 Tupaia belangeri chinensis | reverse complement strand
GGCCCCAGTGGCTGCCACAGAAAGCCCCAGAGTCCGTGGGCCCTGGCTCCCTGCCCTGGGACCTGAAGATAAGTGTGGCTGTGGACGCGGTGCTTCAGGGACTCCGGGTGGGCCCTGCACAGACAGGCCTACATTTACTCAGCTCAGGCCCAGTTACTGTCTCGCAGGGCCTACGTTGGACGGGACCCCTGCCCCCAGCTCCTCCCCACCGACCCAGGCCATCGAGCTGACCTCTGCGTGGCTGTGGTTGACAGTGCCTGGAGCTGGTGGAGCAGTTTGGCCCTGACGAGCTGCGGAAGGTGCTGGTGACACTGGCAGCTCAGAGCCGGCGGTCGGTGCCCCTGCTGCGGGCTGTCTCCTACCACCTGGTACAGAAGCCCTTCCCACTGACGAAACATGTGCTCCTGGACCTGGCCTATGCCTACGGTGAGCCTTCGGACAGAGGACGGCGGGAGGGGTTGCAGCTGTGTCAAATTCAGTGCCTGCTCTACCTGTGGCAAGCACTGGCCCCAAAGGCTGCAACAGAAACACTGTGACCCATGGGCCCTGCTCCTCCCTCCCAGGTTCAGGGATAGATCTGGTCACAGACACCAAGCCTAGACCAAGGCCAAGGTAGACAAGCAGGCTGGCTGCAACCTTCCCCACCTAAGCCCCTGTGTCCTGCCTCTATCCCAAAGGCAAACTCAGCTTCCAGCAGACCCAGGTATCCCAGCGCCTGGCCACTGACCTGCTACCCCTCGTGCCCAGCCTGACACCCAGCGAGGTGGCCCGTTGTGTTAAGTCTTTCGCCTTCCTCAAGTGGCTCAACCTACCCCTGTTTGAGGCCCTTGCCCAGGTGAGCCTGGCCTGGACTTTCCAGGCATCGGCTGGGAACTGTTGCCTTGATTGGGAAAAACCTGTCTGAGAGCATCCTTAGGGTGGCAGCAGGCATTCTCACCTTCTGGCTTACATGGAAAGTGTTGCATTCAGTGGTGGGAATGGCTTCGAGAGAACCCTGTCCCCTCCTGATTGTCATCATGTGGCAGCTAGAGCTGCCACACAGGTGCGTCTGAGGACCACTGAGCTCTCAGGCTGTGGACTGCCCTAGATGGAATGCTAGGAACCACTGTCTCTGCGTAGGTCATGAGTGGGGGCTAATCCCAGTGCACCGATTGGAGAGTATTTCTACAGCCATTGTTGGAGGGAGGTGGCCTCTAGATATCCCCCATCTGCCATGGGTCCTTGCTGCTGACCCTCTGTGACGCATACCTGGGAAGCCTGCAGCTGTTCCTGGCCACCAGGCATCCCTCAGACTCAGAGCTGGGTGGGAGTATGACCTGTTGGGCAGAGTGCTCACCCTGTCCCTTGCCGTGCCGACCGGCCCAGCATGTCCTGAACAGGGCCCAGGACATCGCCTTGCCCCAACTGTGCAACGTGCTCCTGGCTTTCGCCTGCCTGAACTTCCGTCCGCAGCAAGAGGACCAGTTCTTCAGCCTGGTATGGTCTCTAGGCTCCCACTCCCCATTCTTTATCCCCTTTCTTGCCAGCTTCTGGCTTGTGAACCATCCTCCTGGGGCAGCTTAGGTAGGCAGAGGAAAGTGGCCCCACATGCAAAGGCAAGATGACAGGGGCCTGGCATGGGGCAGGGGGTGCCTCCTGGAGCCAGGCGTCCCTGGGGAAAGACACAGGAAATCCCTTTGTGCCATCTGGGTGATTCCCTCCCAGGGCTGGTGAGCCCTGCATCCAGTTTCCTGGTGTTCCCTGACACGCTGACATTCAGAAGCCTCAGTGGGCCTCTTCAGAGGCCTGCTGAAAAGACTGGTAGGTAGCAGCCAGCTGTTCCCTCGCAAATGCTCTGACCCTCAGCCATCCCAGTTGCACACTTGGGGACGTTACTAGGGAAGGCATTTTGTATGCTGGACAGGCAGGAGTAAACTTTGCCCGATGCCCCCCACCACCCCGCACAGGGTTAGGGCATGACGATGTTTTCTTTTTATTTATTTTTTTGGAGAGGTGTTTTTTGCTATAGGGCGTGTGCACTCGCCAGAAAGACAAAAGAGACAGAAAATGAGAAATCACCCGCCAGGGGGGATGGCCACGCCACAATCTCTTCTCCATTCTCCTCTTGGTATCTTTGGCACGCACACACGCACACGTGCCTGGCATGAGTTTAAGCCACCGGGTCCAGGATACGAACCGTGGTCGACTACATGGGAGTTCAGCAACATAGCCATCACGCTAACTGCTGGTCCTGAGGATGTTTTCTAGAGCTGCCTCTGGCCTCCGTGGGTCCTGTGGTGTCTTCACACCTTCCCCACCACACCCATTCTCTCCCAGGTGCACGAGAGACTAGGGCCAAAGCTGGCTGGCCTCAAGCCAGCTCTGCAGGTGGACCTGGTCTGGGCGCTATGCGTGCTGCAGCATGTGCAGGAGGCGGAGCTACGGGCCATCCTCCACCCTGACTTCCATGCTCAGCTCTTAGGTGAGCCCCTAGTGCTGCCACAGCTCCTTCTCTGTCTACTCCCAGTTCCTCCTGCCTCCATCTGGGCTGGGGGAGGTGATGCTACTTGTCCACTGGGCCCTCCTTTGTCTCTGGCCCTTGCCCTCCTCACTCACTATCCTTATCCGACAGGGGGCAAGTCTCAGAAGGATCAGATCACCTTCCAGAAGCTGCTTCATATCAACGCCACTGCCCAGCTGGAGCGCCCCGAGTACACAGGCCCCCTCCTGCCAGCCTCAGCCCTTTCCCTCAGATCCCCAGCCCTTGACACAAAGGTGACCCCTCTGCAGAAGGAGCTGCAGGGCACCCTGAAGGGACTGCTGGGGAGCACTGACCAGGGCAGCTTCGAAGTGGCCACACAGTACGGCTGGGTGTTGGGTAAGGGCTCCCCAAGCCAGGGCAGGTCTGCCTGGATCTAGTGGTTTAGAATGTTCTGACTCTGTCCCCTCTGCAGCAAGGCCTGACCCACCCCTGCAGGTTGTGGGCTTGGGCCTCCCATCTCATCTCTGTCCTTCCTGGGAGCAGCCTCGAGAGTTAGACAGGTCCCCAGCATGCTCTCATCCCCTGCCCCTTCCCTAGATGCTGAGGTGCTACTGGACGCTGACAGCCAGTTTCTGCCCCTGAGGAGCTTCGTTGCACCACACCTCATCCAGCCAGCTGGAGACAAGCCACTGCCTCCCGGGGCTAAGAGGTGGGTGGCTGCACAGCTTCCCCTTCTGCCCACCTCCTAAAGCTGGAAGATCAGACACTGTCACTCTTACCTCCTCCAGGCTGGCCTTCCTGCGATGGGAATTCCCCAGCTTCACCAGCAGAAGCAAGGACCTGCTGGGACGCTTTGTTCTGGCCAGGCGCCACATGCTGGCTGCAGGCTTTCTGGTGGTGGATGTGAGTACCCACTGGGCAGCCAGGCCCCATCCTACTCCAAGTACCTGGCCTCGGTACCCCACCTACCCTGCTCCTGCTCCTTCAGAACGGTTGCACTGGGCTCCCCCCACAGCACCACAGCAGTTCTGAGACCCAGGAAGTCACTTCTCTGCTTCTTGAGGGCCTCTTAGAATGGCACCAGCTGGATGCCCACAGGTGGCTGTCATGGAACTCCCCATCATGTTCTGATCTAGCACCACCTGCCCAGACCGTAGGGCGCCAGCTTCCTATAAAGCACCAGGGAATACCTTTTTTGGGGAGCCAGACACAAAAAGATCCTGTCAGATATTTTTTGGGTTGTGTCTTTTTGTTTGTTTTTTTTAACAATGTTTTAAGATCCCAAAGCCCTTTGGGAGTCTGGTGGTCTGCAGACCTCTTGGCACTGGCAGCCAGGGCTCCCCTGTCTACCCTCAGTCCTGTGGGCTCTCCCTAGAAGGCACAGAAGCCCAGGACAGTTGTTCCATGCTCTCCAGCTGGTGCTGCTGCAGAGAGGCCATGTGTAGGCAGGAGCAGGAAGGGGTCCCTGGCCATGTGACCCTCACCACTGCCCTCCTCCAGGTCCCATACTACGAATGGCTGGAACTCAAGTCTGAGTGGCAGAAAGGCGCCTACCTCAAGGACAAGATGCGCAAAGCAGTGGCTGAGGAGCTGGCCAAGTGACCTGGCCAGCAGCGTGGGATGCATACCCAGGGCCAACTGCCCAGAGTCCTTGTCATGGGCACTGGGCAGCAGAGGGCTTTTGTCCTTGAGGAGAAACCTCCATATAAGACCTTGACCACAGTGTGGGTGGCCCAAGCACTAGGGCCTGTCCTGCGGGTAATAAATCTGGTTTTGGTGTTTGATGTCAGGAGGTGTCCAGGCTCTGCCAGCCCCCTGACCTCATGTGCTTCGTGAGCAGGGACTGACTCCCCATGGTATGGTCCTGTGCATCCCCCGACCCCCTGAAAGACCCTGCTTGTCGAGAGCAGAGGAGGGACAGGAAAGTGGGCTCAGACCCAGGTCATCTATTGTCCTTGTCTTTCTGCTTCCCATAGGGACATAGGGCTCCTGTCCTTTGTTATTCCCTGTTGCTTAGAGACTTGAGGTCAGCCCATGCAGGTAGAGGGTACCCTAAGATTCTGAGCCTCCAAGCCGAGGAGCTTCCAGAGAGGCCAAACGGAGTTCAGAAGGGGCTGTGGTCACTGAGCCCATCATCTTCAGAGTGAAGGGACCCCCAGTGGCTCTGGTGACAGGTGATACAAGAGCAGATGAGCTCTTGGGAGGAGCAGGAGAGGGAAACCACTGACTGATGTGGGGGCCAGATGTGGAGAAGCAGCAGGGTTGCCGCAGACAGCCTTTGGAGGAGCCTGATTAAAGAGAACTCTGACAATCCCTCTCAAGGTTGCTGCTGGGGCAGAGCTGTGAGCAGGGACCTGCCCCACCATTCCCTGGAGAGCAGTCTTTCCCTCCTGCTGGAAGCCTGGCCTGCAGCCTGATCAGCTGTGTGCTGTTCACTGGGAACTGCTCCAGCAAGCAAGACACAGGTCCTCCCTGGCATGGGTGTTCAGGTTGCCACAGACAAGTGTCCCCTAACCTGGTATGAGGGGCACAGGATTCCCTCAAGGAGACAGTGGCAGCAAGCATTGCAACTTGATTCTTGGGGTGGCACAGGGTCTGCAGGGACAAGGTCGGGAGGGCTACCTGTGTATCTATTACTACGGAAATAAAAGCTCATCCTGTCCACCACTTGTGCAGCTGGCTTGCTTTGAGGCGATCATGGTTCCCTGAACAGTTGTAACAACCCACTGATTCCCCCAGCAGGCCACAGGTGCAAGGCACACCCTGTGTAGTAGGAGCAGGTGCCAGAGACAACCCTCACCAGGAGAGCCTTTGCCTGTCTTCTATAAACAGCCAGGAGCTTTCTTGTCCCTACCATGTTGTCATTTCAAGGATGTCACAAGAAGGGACAGGAGTCGAGTTCAAATAGGTGAACCCTGAGTCATTGTGTCACTAACAGGTCTCACTGCCATGCAGCCTGTTGCTCTGTTCCATGGATGTGGCTGGTCCCCACTCACCTACCAGGGGTTATCAATGAAATAGCCAGTCATCCATGGGTGCAAGTGCCCATTGTAGGGAATTGGGGTGTTGAGCTCTTGAGACCCAGTTGACTGTAGTGCTGTGCTATTTTCCATTTCTGCCAGCAGGGCGGTGGGGAGCAGTTCATCCTCACCCACTCTTGGTGGTGTCACTGATGTTTTAGATTGTGGTAAAAGAAAAATACGCAGTGACGCCATTCCAAGTTACATTTCCCTCATAGCTAGTATTATAGAACGCCTTTTCATCTCAGATAAACTGCATGAGAGCGCATCTGTTTGGCATCTGTTCTTTGAGGAAATGTCTCCCGTCTTCTGTCGGGGTCATACTTGGATTGTTTCCTGTTTTGGGTGAGTTCTGAGACATCTTCATGTATCTGAGAAACCAATTGTTCCTGGGCGTAGGACTCTCCCACTCCAGGTTGTCTCCATCTTGAGGTCTTTTGCAGAGCAAAGGTCATTTTTCATGAAGTCCTGTCGTTTTCCCTGTAATGAGTCATACTTTGGGTGGCAAGGTCCTTGATTTCCTGTTCTCTCCCTCTAAGATTGTTAGTTTCGTATTTTACATCTGAGTTACTTTTCAAATGGAGGTACTCTTGCATCATTTTTGTGAGAAGGTGAAGCTGTTTTTGTTTTTTTCTTAGGTGTCCAAGTGCCGCAGAACCACTTGTTGAAAAGGCCATTCTCTCCCATTGACTTCCTTTTTTTTTTTTTTTTTTTTTTTTTTTTATTTTTTTCGTTGTTTCTCCCCCTTTGTTTCCTTTTTTTTTTTTTTTTTTTTTTTAGTTTAATTTTATTGATTGATTTATTTTAATTTGACCAGAGAAAGAGAGAGAGGGAAAGTGAGAAAGCAAGCCACCAGGTTCAGGACTCAAACCATGGTTGGCCATGTGAGAGTGTCCAGCACCCCAACCACCATACCACCTGCGGGTCCCCTCCTTTTTCTTGAGAGGTTTTTGCTATAGGGCACATGCGCTCACCAGACAGACGGAAAGCGAGAAATCACCCCCCCAGGGGCGATGGCCACACTGCAATCCCTCCTCCATTCTCCTTTTGGGATCTTGGGCACGCACGCACACGCGCCCGGCGTGAGTTTAAGCCACTGGGTCCGAGACTCGAACTGTGGTCAACTACATGGGAGTCCAGCGACATAACCATTACACTCACGGCTGGTCCCGGGTCCCCTCCTTTTGAACTTATAAAAAGTCAGTTGTATGAGTCTGTTTCTGGATTTTCTTTTCTTTTTTAAAATTTACTACAGGGTGTATATGCAGAGAGACAGAAAAGTGAGAAAGCAACCCCAGAGGGATGGCTACACCAGAGTCCCTTCTCCATCCTCCTCTTGGGGTTTATTGGTACACATGCACACATTTTTCAAACTACCGGATCCAGGACTCAAGTTTTGTGCAATTGACCATGTGGGGTGCAATTGCCTTACCCACCATGCCAACATCAGAAAAATCATCACATGTTTTTGCATAGAAAAACAGAAAGATCGTGACTTTCTGACGACTCAATAGCTCCTGTTTCTGGGTTTTCTATTCTGTGCCATTGGGCATGTTACCTGCCCTTAGGCCAGTATTGCTGTTCTCAGTGACTAGCCTTGCTATTGGGTAAGATAAGTGGTTTCTCTTCCATATTTTAAGATCTCTGTTTTTCAGAATTATTTAACTTATTTAGTACTATTATTTTTAATTTGACGAGAAAGAGAGGAAGTGAGAAAGCAAGTCTCCAGGTCCTGGACTAGAACCATGGTTGGCCATGTGGGAATCCAGTGCTTTAACCACCATACCATCTGCTGGCCCTCAAGATCTGTTTTAGCTAATATAGTTCCTTTGCCTTTCCATGTAAACTTTTTTTTTTTTTTTTTTGGAGAGGTTTTTGCTATAGGGCACATGCGCTCACCAGAAAGACAGCAAGAAATCACTCCCCCCGGGGGGATGGGGATGGGAGGATGGCCATGCCACAGTCCCTTCTCCATTCTTCTCTCTGGATCTTGGGCACACACGCCCAGTGTGAGTTTAAGCCATGAGGTCCGAGACTGGAACCGCAGTCAACTACGTGGGAGTCCAGCGACAGCCATTACGCCAACTGCCAATCCCCTACAATTCAGTGGTTTTTAATCTTTTCACAGACAGCTCTAACCATCATCATCTTAGTCTATTACTATTCTACTAACAGAAGTACCCCAAATTGGGTGATTTATAAAGAACAGAGATTGAACTGGCCTTGTGTAGTGGTTAAGAGAGCCAGATCCCACGTGGTTGACTGTGGTTCAAACCCAGCCCCAGTGGCTTGAAAGATACATTGGGTTCCTGTGTGTGCCCAATATTCCTACAGGATGGAGAAATGGAAGAGGATTATAGTATGATCTTGTCCCATTGTGGGGTGCTTTCTCTCCCCCCCCATCTTTAGTGAATGTACATGCTTTCTGGCCAAATGTGTGTGCATATGTGTGTGTGTGTATACACATACATATTTGACTCATGGTTCTGGTGGCAGTTGAAAAGTGAAGGGAGCAGCATCAGGCTGGCCCACAGCATGGCCAACAGAGGCAGAGATTGGTGGGCACAAATGCAGAAAGAGCCATCTCTTGTAATGACCCACTCCTGCAAGAATTAACCCTTTCTCATGAGAGCTAGAATTCAACTCAGCTTCTCGTGAGATGGTATTAATCCACTCATGAGACCAGCACCATCATGATCCAGCCACCTCTCACTAGGATCAGATTCCATGAACATTTAGGGGAGAAACCATTATCCAAACCATAATAGCCACAACCAATTTTCAAATATTTTCATCACTTAGTAAACCATGAACCCTTTAGCTATCACCTCCGTACCCCCCAGGGTACGGAGGTGATAGCTTTGTAGATTTCCCTGTTCTGAATTTACATTGTAAATGTAATCACATAGGACATGGTAGGTATTTTGTGACTCATTTAGCACAATGCTCTCAGGGTTCATTACACTGAACATATTTGTTTCTTTTTGCAGCCAAGTAACATTTCATTGCATGTCCACACCATATTTTGTTTATTCTCCTGTTTTTGGAACTTTAAGTTATTTCCACCTTTTGGCTAATATGAATAATGCTGCTGTAAATATCTGTGTACAAGTTTATGAGTGTGTGTTTCCATTTCTCTTGAGTGTACACCTAGGAGTAGAATTGTAGTCTGGTAACTGTTCAGTCATCCGAGGACTTCCCCAGTCCCCTAAGGAGCACCACCTATTTCACATTCCACCAACAACGTGCAAAGGTTTCAGTCTCTCAGCACTTGTTATCTACCTTTATTCTAGCAAGTTGGTATGGTGTGACATCTTGTGGTTGTGATTTTTATTTTCCTGGTAACTAATGATATGCAAATCTCTTCGTGTGCCCCATTGGCCATTTGTGTGTCATTTTTAGAGAAATTACTATTCAGAGCCTTTGCTCATTTTTTTTTCTTTTTTTGGAGAGGTTTTTGCTATAGGGCGTGTGCGCTCGCCAGACAGAGACAGAGAGACAGAAAATGAGAAATCACCCCCCAGGGGGGATGGCCGTGCGGCAGTCCCTTCTCCTCCATTCTCCTCTCAGGATCTTGGGCACGCACGCACACGCACCAGGCGTGAGTTTAAGCCACCGGGTCCAGGACTCCAACCACGGTCGACTATGTGGGAGTCCAGCGACATAGCCATTACTCTAACTGCTGGTCCCACTTTTGCTCATTTTTAATTAGTTTGCCTTATCTTTTTTAACTTTTGCCAGAGGGTACATGTGCCCACCGGAGAGACAGAGAGAAGAGGAAAAAACTACCCCCAATGGGGAATGGTCAACTCTAAATCTTTTCTCCACTTCTCCCTTTTGGAATTTTAGGGACACACATGTGCCCAGTGTGATATTTTTAAGCCACCAGGTCTAGGATTCCAACTGCATAGTAGCCCATGTGAAATCCAGCTCCCTTGACTACTAGGCCACAGGCTAGCCCAAATTGAACCATGATCAGGACCAGCAGTTGGCATAATGGCTACGTTGCTGGACTCCCATGTAGTCAACCACGGTTCAAGTCCCGGACCCAGTGGCTTAAACTCACAACGGGTGCATGTGCATGTGTGCCCAAGATCCCAAGAGGAGGATGGAGGATAAGGGTGTGGCCACCCCCCCACCCCCCGTGGGTGATTTCTCGCTTTCCATCTCTCTGTCTCTCTGGCAAATGCATGTGCCCTGTAGCAAAAACCTCTCCAAAAAAAGAAAAATTGAAACACGGGGACCAGCAGGTGGCGTGGTGGTTAAAGCATTGGACACTGGATTCCTACATGGTCGACCACAGTTCACATCCCAGACCTGATGACTTGCTTTTTTACATTCCCTCTACTTCTCTCTCTGTCTCTCTGTCTCTTTCTGGTCAAATTTAAATAAATGAATGAACAAATAAAATTTATATAATAAAAAAAAGAATAATCGTTACTGCTTCAAATATTCTTTCTCACTTTTAAATTCATTAATTTCATCAAAGAGAGAGGGACAGGAACCCCAGCTGGGTCTTCACACTGATCCTACCCCTAGCCTCAGCCAGCCAAGATCATGGACACACACACCTGGCATGTACAGGAGAGGCCTTGGGACATGAACGTAACCTTCCCTTGCGGCCTCAGCATTGCAGAAGGTTTCATTACCTCTGAACCACACAGCTGGCCTTCAAATATTTCCTCCTTTCTCTTTTTTTCCCTCTGGTATTCCCACCAGCAAATGTACTCAATGGTGTTCATATTCTGAGTGGTTTTTTTATTTTTTTTTTCTAAAGGGCTTTTTTCTTTTTTTAGAATTAATTTAACTTTATTTATTTATTTTAATTTGACCAGAGAGGGACAGAGAGAGAGAGAGAGGGAAGCCGAGAAAGCAAGCCACCAGGTCCAGGACTCAAATCGTGGTCGGCCATGTGACAGTCCAGTCCCCCTAACCACCATGCTACCTGCCGGCCCCCCATATTCTGAGTTTTCTATTCAATTATATTTTTTTCCTTCTCTGTTCTTCAGTTTATATAATCCCTATTAATCTGCCTTCAGGCTCATTCATTCAGGCCAGTGGAAATCTGTTGAGCCTCTCTGCTGATTTTTTTTTTAATTTTAGATAATTGTACTTTTCCATTCTAATTTCCATTTGGATTTTTTGTTTGTTTTGTTTTTGTTATAGGGCACATGTACTCATTGGAGAGAAACAGACAGGAAGTGAGGGGACTGAGGAGTTACCCCCCCGGGGCAATGGGCCAGACTCCTTTCTTCTCCGTTCTCTCGGGATTTTTAGGCACAGACACACATGCTGACCTGGTATAATTTTTCCAACAACCAGGTCTGGGACTTAAACCTCAGAGTCAGCCATGTGGGCTGGCCCATGGATTTTTTTAAAAGAATTTATTAGTGGTAGGGACCAGCAGTTAGCATAATGGCTATGTCACTGGATTCCCACGTAATCGACTGTGGTTCGCGTCCTGGGCCTGGTGGCTTAAAACTCACGCTGGGGGCGTGTGTGTGCTTGCCCAAGATCCCAAGAGGAGAACGGAGGAGAAGGGATTGCGGCGTGGTCATTCCCCCTGGGGGGTGATTTCTCGCTTTCTGTCTCCCTGTCTCTGTCTGG
>NW_006204006.1:1095135-1097045 GCF_000334495.1 Tupaia belangeri chinensis | reverse complement strand
CCCAAACCCCTTTAATAAAAACCCCTAAAAAAAAAAAAAAAAAAAAAAAAAAAGAATTTATTAGTGGGACCAGCAGATGGCGTAATGGTTATGTCCCTGGACTCCCATGTAGTCAGTCAACTGTGATTCAGTTCCCAGACCTGGTGCCTTAAATCTCACACCAGGCACCTATGCATGAGTGCCCAAAATCCCAAGAGGAGAATAAAGGAGAAAGGATTGCAGCATGGCCATCCCCTCTGGGGGATGATTTTGATTTCTCACTTTCTGTCTCTGTCTCTGTGTGTCTGGTGAGTGCACATGCTCTATAGCAAAAAGTATCTAAAAAAAAATTATTGGCAAGATTCTGCTGAGGAGTTGGTTTTATTTTTGTTTATTTCGTTTGTTTTTGGTAGATGGTGTGTGTCCTTGCTGGAAAGAGACTGAGAGAAGGAAAGTGAGAAAGCCCACCCCCTGTTCCCCATGGGGAATGGTCATGCTGCAATGTCTTCTCTATTTCCCCTCCTTTCAGACTTCTGGGCACTCACACACATGCTTGACATGTTACTCAGACTATTGGGTCCAAGACTTGAACCAGGCAGTTAGCCATGTAGGATCTGGCTGCCTTAAGCACTAGGCCATGGTGTCAGCCCCATTTGGTTATTTTCAATAAGTTCTGTTCTCTTATTCTATTGTTTTGGGATTTTTTTGTTTTGTTTTTGTTTTTTTTGCCATAGGGCCCATGTGCTTACTGGAGAGAGGTAGTAAGAGGGAAACTTGAACTTCAGTCTGCCATGTGTGAGTCTAGCACTTTAACAACTACACCACCTGCTGGCCCCTTGTTCTGTCTTCTTGATACTTCGATACATCATAGTGTCCTTCCTGTTCTTCTTTAATTACGTCTTTTGGTTCTGTACATACTAAGTTGTCAGGAAAATTATGAAGCTGGATCCAGGACTCAAATCGCAGTCAACCACATGGGAGTCCAGTGTCTTAACCACCATGCCACCTGCTGGCCCCATGGATAATTTTTTTAAATGTTTTTAATCAACATTGATTACTCTCATAGGCAGTTTCTTTTTCTTTTTCTCTTTTTTGAGAAAGATATTTGCTCTAGGGTGCATGTGCTCACCTGAGAGACAAAGAGACAGAAAATGAGAAATCACCCCCCAGGGGAGATGGCCACACTGCAATCCCTTCTCCTCCATTATCCTCTCAGGATCTTAGGCATGTGCTCTCACATGCTTAGTGTGTTTAAGCCACCGGGTCCAGGACTTGAACCGTGGTCGACTACGTGGGAGTCCAGCAATCTGCTGGTCCTGTAGGAGGTTTCTTTCGCCTGCTTTTTATTTCTAGTGTACAGGCCGTGGTTTCCTGTTTGTGTGTCTAGTAATTTTTTGTTGGGAAGTAGACATTTTAATAACATTATAGCAGTTGTGGGTACTAGTCCAGCCTCCCACCCCTCTGGGCTTGCTACTGCTATTTGCTTATTTGTTTAGTGACCAACTGGGTTGTTTCACTGAAGTTTCCCCTCACTTCCTCAGAGTCCAGCCTCTGATATTCCTCCTCAGGGAGGGACATATGTGGGCATGCTCAGTCACCCTGGGATAACCATGGGCTGCAAGGCTCTCTTCCCTGGCCATGCTAGCTATTAAACTCAGTGTTTGCGCTGTTGTTTTCAGTAGTGCTCTGGGGCATATGTTTCTCTGACACTAATGAAAACTGTTTGAATAGAATAGTTTCTGTGGTCAATCTTTGATATTTTCTCTAATCTCAGAAGGGCTCCACCTACCTGTGTTTTCCCCAAATTTTCTGCAAACTAGCCAAACATTAGCCTAGGTTGCATCTTCATTAGGTCTGTGAATCTTCTTCCCTCTGTTCTCACCACAACCTCCACTGCTTTTTTTTTTTTTTTTTTTTTTTTAGGGGATTTT
>NW_006204006.1:1082839-1095104 GCF_000334495.1 Tupaia belangeri chinensis | reverse complement strand
TTTTTTTTTTTTTTTTTTTTTGAGAGGATTTATTTGCTATAGGGCACGTGCGCTCGCCAGAAAGACAGAGAGAGACAGAGAGACAGAATATGAGAAATCACCTCCTGGGAGGATGGCCACGCCGCTATTCCTTCTCCTCCATTCTCCTCTCAGGATCTTGGGCACGCATGCACACGCGCCCAGCATGAGTTTAAGCCACCAGCTCTGGGACTCGAACCGTGGTCGACTACATGGGATCCAGCGACATAGCCATTATTCCAACTGCTGGTCCCACTGCTTTTGAGAGTGTCCTTTGGCCTTTCCCATACTCTGTTGCAAGTGAAGTCTGTTCTTTGGGGAAAAGGTCAGGGGCTATCTATTTTATAGCCTGTTTCTTTGCCAGGGAAAATCTCAGCTCAGTGACGAGCTTGTAAAGAACACTCTCCTCTAGGAGCTGAATGCTCAGCTGGGGAAAGCAGCAGCCTTTCCTGGTGCAGGGAAGTGGCTGGCTTTAATATCCTCAGCATGCCTGTGCTAGGCAGCCTCCCTTTGTACAGTGGGGACTACACAGAAGAAGGCAGTCACACTTCTTGACCACACTCACCAACTCACCCAAGACAACTTCAGGAACAGGTAGCCAGGGACAGGATGAGAAATATACATCCTCCTCTTCCAGGAAAGAAAGTCCTTTATCTGGGAGCTGGGAGACCGGGGAACCCTGCATTCTTGGCTAGAGTTCATCCCCTTAGCTGGGAGCGGGGGGGCAGTCTTGGTTCCAGTACAGCAAATTTACCTTTCTTATAGGTGTTCATAGATTTATCTATTTCTTACGTGAGAGACAGACACCCCTAACAAGGTCCTCACACCAGGTTGCACCCCTAGTCTCAGCCAGCCAGGATCATGTGCTCAGGTGGGTGGCACCAGAGAAAGAACCCAGGACCTTTCCCATGTGGGTCCCACTGTGTTACCACTGTGCTACTGCCAGCTGACTCATAGATTCCCTTGAATAGGTATTTTTTCATCTGCTGTTTGCCCTTTGGATCATTTCCAGAAGCTTTATATATTCTTAGTAGCTTTTATCAGTTTCACTGAAGAGTTGGTCAGTAGAGCTCACACTTCCATTGTGAAAGTGAATCTGCCTTTTCTTTTTTTCTTTAGAGACAGGGCCTTGCTAGATTGCCCAAGTTGGTCTTGAACCTGGAATTCTGTTGGTTCAGCTCCTGAGCAGCTGAGACTACAGTGCATGCCATCACATCCAACTTTTATTTCTTTGTCTTGCCTCATTGTAAAGGTTAGAAATCCCAGTACTATGTTGAAAAGAAGTGAGAAAAGTCACTTTTGCCTGTTCCCAGTCTTAGAGAGTGTTCAGTCTTTGACTGTTAGGTATGATGTTACCTATAAGACAATTGTATATTATCTTTTATTTTATTTTATTTTTGGGGGGAGAGGTTTTTGCTATAGGACGCGTGCGCTTGCCAGACAGACAGAGAGAGACAGAGAGATAGAAAGCGAGAAATCACCCCCCCCAGGGGGGATGGCCATGCCACAATCCCTTCTCCATTCTCCTCTCAGGATCTTGGGCACGCACGCACACGCGCCCAGTATATTATCTTTATAGAGTTTAAAGTTTGCTAAAGCTAAAATTTTATTTTCTTTGATCATAAATGATGTTGGGTATGTTAGATGCTTTTTCTGTGTCAGTTGCTGTGGTGGTTGTTCTTATTTAGCCTGTTGGTGTAGCTTACTCATTGATTTTCAGATCTTGAACCAGCCTTGCATGCCTCAATGAATGCCACTTGGCCATGACATGTAATTATTATTATTATTATTATTATTTAGGTTTTTGCTATAGGGCACATGCACTCGCTGGAGAGAGACAGAGAGAGGAAAAGTGAGAAATCACTTCCAGGGGATATGGCCATGCCACAATCCCTTTTCCTCCATTCTCTTTCAGGAATTTTGGGCTCACATGCATACATGCCAACGTGATTTTCAAGCTGCCAAGTTCAGGACTCAAACTATGGTCAGCCATGTTGGAATCTAGTGCCTTAATCACCATGCCACTTGCTGGCCACGTGTAATTCTTTGTGTGCATTGTTGAATTTGATGTAATAGTACATTTTGTTTTATTTTTTTATTGCCAAAGTATGCATGTTATCTCCAGAGAGAGAAAGGAGAAAGCACCTCTCAGTGAGGCGTGGTCACCCCATAATCCTTTCTCTTCCATTTCTCCATCCCATGAGGATATTAGGTATGCATGCACATGAGCCTGGCAAGTTTTTCAAGCCACCGGGGCCAGGATTTGAATCACAGTCCATGATATGGGATGCAGCTCCATTAACCATTAGGCTATAAGGCCAGCCCTGTTGCAATTTTTAGTGCCTGAGTTCATAAGAAATACTAGCTTGTAGTTTCATGAGGATTTTTGGTACTATCTTTGTTCTGGGTATTGTTTTGCCTCATAAAATTAATTAGGAAGTGTTCCCTCCCCTCCTATTTTCTGGAAAGGATTATTTAAAATGGATGCTAATTCCACTTTAAATTCTTCACAGAATTCTCCAATAATTTAGGCCTAAAGATTTATTTTGAGCAGCTTTTAAATTACATGTTAAATTTCGCCAGCCAGAAAGACAAAGAGACAGAAAGAGAGAAATCACCCCTGGGGGGATGGTCACGCTGCAATCCCTTCTCCTCCATTCTCCTCTCGGGATCTTGGGCACGCACGCACACATGCCCAGCGTGAGTTTAAGCCACCGGGCCCAGGACTCGAACCATGATCAACTACGTGGACGTCCAGTGACACAGCCATTATGCCAACTGCTGGTCCTGACAAGTTAAATTTCTTTAATGATTATAAGACTACTCACATTACCTACTTCATCTTGCTTAAGTTTTAGTTTGTAATTTTCAAGGAATTAATCCATTACTTCAGAGTTGAATTTATGAGCATAAAGTGGTTTGTATCAGGGATTCAAACTGCAGTCAGCCATGTGGGAGTCCAGCGCCTTAACCACCATGCTACCCACTATGTATCTCCCCCCCTCAGTTTCATTTTTATTGATTTGTGCCCTTCCCTTTATGGTTTCCTTTCTTCTGCTTGTTTTAGTTCACTTTGCTCCTCTTTTTCTAGTTTCATTAGACAGGAACTCAGACTATTGATTTGCGACCTTTCCTCTTAAGATTGATAGAAATATTCCTCTCAGCACTGCATTGGCAATATACTTATATCTCGATAATCTATATTTTTATTTTCTGTGTTTAAAAAAAAAACTCTTCTGTTATCTTCCTTTCTTCTGCTTGTTTTAGTTCACTTTGCTCCTCTTTTTCTAGTTTCATTAGACAGGAACTCAGACTATTGATTTGCGACCTTTCCTCTTAAGATTGATAGAAATATTCCTCTCAGCACTGCATTGGCAATATACTTATATCTCGATAATCTATATTTTTATTTTCTGTGTTTAAAAAAAAAACTCTTCTGTTATCTTCCCTTTTTAAAAGATTATTTAATTTTATTTATTATTATTTTTTTTTTAATTTAACCAGAGAGAGACAGAGAGAGAGGGGAAATGAGAAAACAAGCCACAAGGTCCAGGACTTGAACTGCAGTCAGCCATGTGGGAATCCAGTGCCTTAACCACCATGCCACTGGCCAACCCCAGGTACTCCCTTTTTTTTTTTTTTTGGAGAGGTTTTCGCTATAGGGCGCGTGCACTCGCCAGACAGACAGAGAGAGACATAGAGACAGAAAGCAAGAAATCACCCCCCAGAGGGGATGGTCACGCCGCAATCCCTTCTCCTCTATTCTCCTCTTGGGATCTTGGGCACGCACGCACACGCGCCCGGCGTGAGTTTTAAGTCACTGGGTCCGGGACGCAAACCGCAGTCGACTACGTGGGAGTCCAGCGACATAGCCATTACGCTAACTGCTGGTTCTCCAGGTACTCCCTTTTTAAAAAAAATAATTTATTGGGGACTGGCAGGTGACATGGTGGTTAAAGCTCTGGACACTCCCACATGGCAGACCCTGGTTTGAGTCCTGGGCCTGGTGTCTTGCTTTCTCACTTTCTCTCTCTCTCTCTCTCTGTGGTTCTCTCTAGTCAAATTAAAATAAATGAACGAATCAATAAAATTAAATAAAATAATTAAAAGTAAATAAGTTATTTAAGTACTCCCTCTTTTTTAAAAAAAATTATTTTATTTAACTTTATTTTAGTTTGACCAAAGAGGGACAGGGTGAAAGAGAGAGAAAGTGAGAAAGCAAGCTGCCAGGTCAAGGATTCGAACCACATTCAGCTATGTGAGAGTCCAGCCCCCTTAACTACCATGCCACCTGCCAACCCAGGTACTGGGTTGATCCTTTTTTGATCCATGAGTTTTTTAGAAGTGTGTTGTTTAATTCTCAAGTTTGGAGAGATTTTTCTGTAGTATTTCTGATATTGATTTCTAGTTTGAGTTCATTGTATTCTAGTATGAATACATACCCTGTATATTGTAAATGGCCCAGTATTTGGTGCATGTTGAGGAATTAGCCAAGGGCCCTTTAAAGTATAGAAGGGGAGGGAACACTTCCTAATTAATTTTATGAGGCAAAATAATACCCAGAACAAAGATAGTACCAAAAATCCTCATGAAACTACAAGCTAGTATTTCTTATGAACTCTGCTGTTAGGCAGAGTATTCTGTATGGGACAATTATATGCTGTCAGTTAATAGTGTGGTTTAGATCTTATGCACCCATGCTGATCTTCTAAGAGTTCTGTCAGGTATTGGGGCCGGCAGCTGGTGTAGTGGTTAAGGGGTTGAATTCCCACATGGTTGAGCGCAGTACAAGTCCCGGTCCTGGTTGCTTGAAACTCATGCTGGGCACATGTGTATACATGCCCAAAATCCTGAGAAGAGAATGGAGGAGAAGGGATTGTAGCATGGCTATCCCCCTTAGGGGGTGATTTCTTGCTTTCTGTCTGTCTCTCTAGTGAGTGCATGCACCCTAGAGCAAAAGTCTCAAAAATAAAATAAAATAAAATAAAAAATAAGTTCTATCAGTTGTTGAAAGGATTAAGTTGGGAGGCTGTCGGGGATAAGAGCGTCAGAAAAGACCTAAAGATTAGATTTAAGAAAAGAAAATAGAATCCATGTTTCGAATACCTGTATTACAGGTAGTTACTTTTCTACATTAGTGCTCAGATGTATTATCAGCCATGGAGGTCAAGCTCCTTTAGGTTTCTGACCATGAGCAGAAGCCCTTTGTGCCCACCCACCAGCTTAATGTGTATTCATTTGATTTGGAGAGCTGGAATGGGTTTTGCATGTGTAGGTACTTCATCAGTTTGTAAGACATGAATCTGAAATACCTAGCAATTTAATTCTTTTTTTTTTCAGATTATTATTTTTATTATTATTTATTCTCACTATTTTTTAAACATTCAATTACTATACATCATTTGGCTTGTAATGAGAATTTACCTGAATAATGGGGGTATATATATATATATATATTTAAAGAATTATTTTATTTAACTTTATTTATTTACTTATTTATTTAAATTTTACTAGAGAGGGACAGAGCGAGAGAGGGAGAGGGAGAGGGAAAGTGAGAAAACAAGCCGCCAGGTCCGGGACTCGAATCATGGTCAGCCATGTGGGAGTCCAGCGTCCTCAACCACCATGCCACCTGCCAGCCCCAATGGGTTTATATTTAAAAAAAATTTTTTTAAACATTAAGCCTCTGTCAAAAATGTATTTCTTATTTTAGGGTACAGGATTGAAGTACAAGATGATACTTACAAGTAAAAAAAATTTACAAGAAAAAGCTTGACAAAAGTTTTTCAAAGCTTTGTAACATTCAAACTTGACTTAAAACATAACAAAGCAAACAAGATTACAAACAAAAATTTTATGGATTTCCAAACATAAATAAATAAAATAGTGTTTAGGCAATAGAGCGCATGCTGATGGCTAGCAGGAAGTAACAGAGTGTAATCTACTTGGAAAAATCTTTCATGTACAAAGAACAAGCCCAAATTATGGACTGCAGCAATTTAATCATGACTGCCATTTCTCTTACTTCCAAAATAAAGCCTTGATTAAACCATTCATATCCTTTATTATTCATACCTTTATTTCAGAGATTGAAGAACTATATACAACTAATGAATTTATTTTCACCACAGGGATAATATATTGTACCTCTCTGCCAATGTTGCTTGAAAACCTTCCATGTCAAAACAGTTTGACAGCAGATATAAACAATAAATAAATACGCAATGATCTTTCATTACAGTCCTTTAAAGACGCATGTTAATTCATGCCATTAACCTTAGGATCACAGTGCATAGG
The DNA here is from genome assembly GCF_000334495.1 of Tupaia belangeri chinensis. Classification (NCBI taxonomy): domain Eukaryota; kingdom Metazoa; phylum Chordata; class Mammalia; order Scandentia; family Tupaiidae; genus Tupaia; species Tupaia belangeri. The sequence goes on along the minus strand of NW_006204006.1, from coordinate 1,088,789 downwards.
ATCCAGATATAAACAGTTGGGGCAACGTTTAAAGTTGCCCTCGCTTTTACTTATAATCCCATTATAACCAATAAGTTTATTTCATGGGCCCTATCATGCATTAATTATTGAGTGGCAGGAGTTAATGAAAACTTTTCCTGTTACAGCGTCCATTGCTGGCAATGAACGCTCCAAAAACGCCAAGGAAGTCATTGTTATTGCACAATACATGAGGACCTGGAACTTCTCCAAAAGCTTAAAAAAATAAAAATAAAAAATGGAATTATATTTGACATTTCCTGATACCTGCATTAATACTGTATGACTAATAAAAGCATGTCAGTTGCCTGGACTGAACCAGTGATCAACATGCGCCCAGAATGCACACGAGTAAAAATACAATAAAAGGAAGTGGTCTTCATTGCCTATAGGTCACTTCCAGTCAAAGGTGAAAGTTCAAAGACTGAATGATCAAAGTGTTCATTTTCTCAGGAGGACTATCTTCTGCTAGGAGGATGATAACAGTGGCATCAAGTATCGTCATGACACCACCATTTTGTTTTCTTTGGATTCTTACTCATTCGCACATAAAAAGCATTTTCTGGTGGTCGTCTCTTTTCCTTGCAGCTGGAGAGCATGCTAATAATGCTAAGGCACACTGACTGCACTGAGAGTGCCGGGGACCAGTCCTCTGTCAGAATGGATAAACAGATATGACCATTGCTATAAACGTGAGGATGAACAGGAATACTTTCACCAGTAAACATGACCTGAGGAGGGTCAAAAGGATATCGACCACTAAATTTAAATAGAAGTTGAAATTTTTCCCCTTCATATAAGGTACCTAGTGCACCTTCCATGTCTATGATCCACTGTGTAATTGAATTTTGAACACTTCTTTCATTTGAAGTCATCCCAGGAGGTGGATCATCTTGCAAAGCCAACAGTTCTTTCTGAAGTCATTTCTGCATTGAAGCCATGATGAATGGCATCAATTTTTTTGATGCCCTTAATTTTTTTTAATTTTTAATTAATTAATTTACATTCATTCATACTGATGCCCTTCATTTTTTATTTTTAATTAATTAATTTACATTCATTCACTGAGAATTGTCACAGCATACAAAATGTGAATTCCCATCCAGAATATACTGCACAGTGGCTTAATCATACATGCAATCATCAATAATTTTCCATTTCTAGTTTCAGTTCTTGAAAGATCTCTCAATTGTGTGCAATTACTTGGGCAAATGGGTCAGGACTCTGTCATGAGACAGGTGGAAGGAAAAAAATCTAGTCACCATATTTTCTTTGGCAACAAATGAGATGTGGAGATCAGGAGACAGTGAAGTATACCAAATTGGTGATGGTAGACAAAGACAACACGGCACAGAATATCAGAATTCTGGCCAGGCTTCAGAGATGTGGCATATCAGTATGTGAAAATGGGATCTCGGAACCAGCAGTTAGCATAATGGTTATGTCGCTGGACTCCCACGTAGTCAACTGCGGTTTGCGTCCCAAACCCGGCGGCTTAAACTCATGCCGGGCACGTGTGCTTGCGTGCCCAAGATCCCGAGAAAGGAATGGAGGAGAAGGGATTGCAGTGTGGCCATCCCCCCTGGGGGGTGATTTCTCGCTTTCTGTCTCTCTGTCTCTCTCTGTCTGTCTGGCAAGCACACGCCCCCTATAGCAAATAAACCTCTCCAAAAAAAAAAAAGAGATCTCGAATTTATGTGGAAGGGAAAGTAGACTATGGTGAATACACAGATAAAAATAATGTGAGGCGACAGGCAACAACAATCATAGCTGATAATATTATATTTCTGAGTGACGAGATCAAAGAGAAGTTGTAAAATGGATAATTCTCCTTCGGCCATTGCTTAGTACAGTCTCATTTCCAAATCATGTATAGACTTTATAATTTCTGAGGACAAGAGTTAAAGTACTCTTTTTATGAAAAAAAAATAGGAATAAGTCAAAATTTTCAGCTAGCAATATAATTATTGCCTTGTATGTTTCTCCTACAGCTCCATGCTGTTTTGAGGCTGTGTTGTTTGGTGTATGAACGTTAAGCATCATCTGTTTCCCTGACGAATTGATCCTGGGGTCCAGGGAGGATGGTTATGCCACAGTCCCTTCTCCTCCACTCTCCTCTCAGGGTCTTGCCTTTACATAATGTCTCTCTTTGTTTCTAACAATTCTCTGTGCTCTCAAGTCTGCTTTCTCAGCTATTAACATAACCAATTCCAAGTGGGTTTGGTTTGGCTTGATTTTTAGTGTTCTCTTTTGTTTGATTCACGTTCATATGATACATTTACTTGTTATTTTAGCACCTACATACCTATGTCATTGAATTTCAAATGAGTTTTCATAAACCACACACAGTTTAGTCTTTTAGTATTCAGCCTATTTGCGTATGTTGAGTCTGTCATTTTGTTGTCTTCTATTTTTCGCCTGTTGCTTGTTCCATTGTTTCTGTTTTCTTACTTTGCTGTGTATTAATCGAACATGTTTAAAGACTCTATCTTGGCTTATTGGGAACCAGCAGTTAAGCGTAATGGCTATGTCGCTGGACTCCCATGTAGTTGACCGCGGTTCGCGTCCCGGACCCGGTGGCTTAAACTCACGCCGGGCGCGTGTGCATGCGTGCCCAAGATCCCGAGAGGAGAATGGAGGAGAAGGGATTGCGGCATGGCCATTCCCCCCTGGGGGGTGATTTCTCGCTTTCTGTCTCTCTGTCTCTCTGTCTGTCTGGCGAACACACGCGCCCTATAGCGAAAACCTCTCAAAAAAAAAATATCTTGGCTTATTTATAATGTTTTTGAGTATATCATTTCATATACTTTTCTTAAGGTCATCCTGGGTATTAAAATGAACAGACATGGTTTGTTGCAGTCTATGGTGGTATTTATCACTCTCAATTAAGTGTGGAAACTTTACTTTCAATTCAGTCTCTATCTTTCTTACTTTTAAATACTGTCTTGAGTATCAGGTGGTGTTACAATTTTTTGTTGTTTCCATCATCACATATACTTTAGAAAACTCATGAGGCCCAGCACAGTCCCACTGCATGGGTCTGAGGCCACACAGGAGGCTTGGGTTTAGATCTTGGATCAACCTGAACAGCCTGGGCACTGTGGCATGTGCCTATAATCCTGGCTTACTGGGCAACTGGGGCAGGCAGATCATAACAGCAAGAATCTATCAAAAAAAAAAAAAAAAAAAGCCACTTTCTCTCAAAAAAAAAAAAAAAGACAAAAAACTCATGGGGCAGATTCTATTGTATGTACTACATTTCTTCTTTTTCTATTGTTTGTTCTTCCCAAAGGGCCCAAATTAATTATTTTATCATTTCCTTCTGTTTGAAGAACTTCCATTAGCTGATCTTTAAGGGGAGGTCTATAGGAACAATTCCTTTGGTTTTTGCTTTATGAGAAAGTGTTTTGTTTTGTTTTGTTTTGTTTTGTTTTGTTTCCTTCATTCTTCAATGAGTTTCAGGCTCAATTTGTGGTATCAGTGGGACTCCAGTTCCACACGGGGATGAAGATGCCCACCTGGTCCTCCTCTGGGTGGGTTTCAGGCAGAAAATCTCAGGCTTGGTCTTCTGTGGGGTGGGGTCACAGGTGCTCTGCTGCCATGCTGTTCATCTGATCCTGAGGTCCAGGGGGGATGGTCATGCCACAGTCCCTTTTCCTTCATTCTTCTCTCAGGATTTTGGGTATGCTCGCACATGAATCTGGCATGATTTTTAAGCCACTGGGTCCGGGGCTGGAACCATAGAGTCAGCCATGTGGAAATCTAGCACCTTAACCACCACGCCACCTGCTGGCTTCCACTCTGGCAAATTTTTTTAAAAGAAAAGAAAAAAGGAACCAGAAGACGGTGTAATGGTTACGTTGCTGGACTCCCACATAGTCGACTGCGGTTCAAGTCCTAGACCTGGTGACTTAAAACTCACGCTACTTAAAATTCGACAACTTAAAAAACTTAAAACTCATTTGGGTACATATGTATGTGTGCATGCCCAAAATCTCAAGAGGAAAGTGGAGGAGAAGGGATTGTGGCATGGCCGTCCCCTCTGGGGATTATTTCTTGCTTTCTGTCTCAATCATTGGCAAGCGCATGCACCCTACAGCAAAAATCTCTCTAAAAGAAAAGAGATGCTTGGAAGGTGAAGATGATGGTCTTTAAGTTGAGAGTGAGAAGAAAAAAGGAGGGTGAGGAGGAGTCTCAAAATAATGTTGAAAAATGGACGTTTTTTAAATTTTATTTATCATAATTTTTATATTACATTTAATCACATATATCTTTTTTTTTGGGGGGGGGTGTGTAATATAGGGTGCGTGTGCTCACCAGAAAGACAGAGGGAGACAGAAAGAAAGCAAGAAATCACCCTCCTGGGGGGATGGCCAGGCCACAGTCCCTTCTCCTCCATTCTCCTCTTGGGATCTGGGGCACACATGCACATGCGCCCAGCATGAGTCACCAGGTCTGGGACTCGAACCACGGTCAACTACGTGGGAGTCCAGTGACATAGCCATGACGCCAACTGCTGGCCCTATCATATATATCTTTACAGTGTATTACATTTCTTTTTTCAGCACGATTACCATGTGTATCAGTCAAGACAAAAACATTACTATTCACATCATCATCATCAACTAGCTTTTCATTATTTTTTCCAGATTATTATTATTATTATTATTTATTCTCATTATTTTTTAAACATTCAATCACTATACATCATTTGGCTTGTAAAGAGAATTTACCCATCATGAAATACTTCTCAGACCAGTCCAGTTGTGAATACTATGCATGTTATCATCAACAGGTAATAAACCATATCTGTGTCCCACTAATGCCATGCCTATTTGTTCTCTTGCTATTCTTCTCTATACTCTTCCCTTTTCTTTCCCCCACACTGTCTTCAGCGTCCGTAACTATTTTCATTGCTTTTATGCCCTCCAATATTTCGAACTCTACCATAAAGTGCAAATAGGTATATATTAAGTGGATACATAATCTTTCTTTCATATCCTGGCTTGCTTCACTCTGCAATAGATCTTTAATATTCGACCACTTTCAAATGCCAGGGTCGTCTTCTTTTTTTTTTTTAATGGCTGAATAGTATAAAAACGACTTATTTCTAGTGTCTGAGAGAGATGTAGGGTTAGGCAGTTTTGCAGAGGATGCTGTGCTTAGGTTTGGATGTACTGGAACTGATGATGCCTGGGGTACAGCAGGGAGAGATGCCCAGCTGGCAGCCAGGTATGCGGTAGCCGCTGACCTTGAGGCAGGTCTGGGGGCAGTTGGAGGGCGGCCTCTGGTCATGAGCTCTGGGGCCTGACCAGCACAGTACTGGAGACTTGGAGGCCCCCTCCCTGCCAACAACAATGGCTGCTCTGATCTCTGCACCCCAGCTCAGGGGTGACAATCTCTCATTCATCGTCTCCCGGTGCCTGGCACTGGGGGGAGGGGGAGGGCGGCGTGCTCAGAGGATCTGGGTGGTGAGCTGCCTCTGTGGACGCGCTCGCAGCGCTTCGCCCCTGTGGACGCACTCGCAGCGCTTCCTGCTGGGAGGTGTGGCAAAGGCGGCTGCCTGGAGTCTCCCGCGGAGGCGCGTTTCTTTACCTTCCGCCGCCTGGATAACTGAAGGGGTGAGGGGCAGGGGCAGGTCACCGAGCTGTGGAGAGCCCGGTAGCCCAAGGCCCAGTCGAGCCCAGGAGCTGGCCTGGAGCGGCCTTCCCTGCTGCGCTCCCTCCAGCTCCATCTCCGGTTGTCACGGAGACTGGAGACGGTTGCCGTGGAGACCGACGACTGCTAGGACCAGCCAATCACTCTGGAGCTGCGGCTCCAGCTCGCCCTCTGGATGGAAGCATGGGGCCGAGCGGGCCCTTTCTGCTCCCCGGCTCCCCGCACCCTCCGCCCTATCTGCGGGGGGCGAGCGACAGTGGGGAGGGCCGCACCA
>NW_006204006.1:1064956-1082450 GCF_000334495.1 Tupaia belangeri chinensis | reverse complement strand
GGGCGGGCCCAGGCCCCGCACAGGTGAGGCCGTGGCTGCGCCTTCCCCTACCTCCGCCGCTCCCCAATCCGGTCTGGCTCTCCGTCCCTCTTCCTTCAACATCTGTCGCCACCCTCGTCCCAAGCTGTCCACTCCCGGCCCTTTCCGCGCTTGGACCTTTCCACCTGAACCCTGCCCCCACTAACTCGGGACAGCAGGGAAGGGGGGGTGTGCCCTCCGCGAGCCTGAAGCAACGTGGGGGCCTTCGCCCTTGGCCTCCGACCCAGGGGGTCGTGGGGGCTCCATGGCTCCAGACGCATCCTGCCCGCTGCGCTGCCGCGAGTCGCGCCCCCATTGTCTGCACAGAGCCGCGGGCCAGCGAGCCAGCGGGGCTGGGCGGGTTTGGACCAGGGCGGTGAGATCCAGGGGCGGGGTCCCCGCGGTTCCCTCAGGGCCGCTCTGGCAGCTCCGGGAAGGTCCTCCACTGCACCCCGGGCTGCCCAGGGCTGGCGACTGGTCGCAGCTAGGGCAGGAGGAGCAGGACTGTCCTGGAGCCTGGCCAAGGCCCGGCCGAGGGCTGGCTTGCGAGAAGAGGCCAGATTCGGTCTGGGAGGTGGACGGCCCTGGGGGAGGGGCCTGGCCTGCAGTGGTGCCGGTGTGCGGACGCCTGTGTCCTTGGGGCAGGCTGCTGGGGTCCACAGGGTCTGGACAGAGCAGAGCCTGGTGGTAGCCCGCCCGGTGGAGGTCTGCTGTATGTGGCTCTGCGGGGCCAAGGGCACCTTGCTGCAGGCGAAGTCTCCTGGGGATGGGGCCAGAGCTCGGCTGCTTGGCCAAGGGAGGGCACCGTGCTGCAGCCTCTACTGTGCGTGGTAGGCAGGCAAGGCAGGTCCAGGCCGCCCAGACGGAGGGTCTTGTGCCCTCTCTGTTCCAACTTGCCTGGTGACCTTGAGTGAGTCATTCAAAAGCTTTGAATTCTGGTTTTCCTTCTACTCCTACCTCAGCCCAGCTCTGCCCTGCCCCCACCCAGGGACCACACCAGGAGTCAGTGCCAATAGTTCATCCTCAGGGCAGCCAGCGATGCACCGCAGCCACACCCACACCCAGTGCGGGACATCAGGTGTACCTGTGGACCCAGAAGACCAGCCCCCTGCTCCCCTGGCTGCTCCAGCACCCCACCAGCGCTGCCCTAGGTGACGAGTCCTGGTTGGTGGCTGAGGGTTTAGGCCCTGATGAGCAGCCTAGTAAGGAGACCAGCCCTTCTTCAGCTCTCCTCTAATCCTGGCCAATACTCTACTTTGCAGATGAGAAAGCTGAGGACAGATGTCCTTGTCACCAGTGAACATGGTAGGGCAGGAACCACCGGGAAGGCAGGGGTCTGCAGTCCTAGAACTCGGCCCCTGTGCACTGCTCTCCCCACTCCAGGAGGCAGGATCTGGCCTGAGCTCTTGGGGGAGCAGGTGAGCCTTGAGCAGGTGCTTCAGTCATCCTTGTCCTTGGTGCAGGTGAGGGAAGGGACATCATAAAGCCATTAAAAGTGGGGCTTATGGGCCAGCCAGTGGTGCGGTGTTTAAGGCGGTTAGATCCCACATGACTGACCGTGCTGAGTCCAGACCTGGTGCTTGGAAAACATACAGGGTACATGTTCACACATGCCCAAAATCCCTAGAGGAGAATGGAAAAGAAGGAATTGCAGTATGGCCATCTCTCTTGGGGGAGGGGGTGATTTCTTAATTTCCCTCTCTACCAGTGAACATGGTAGGGCAGGAACCACCGGGAAGGCAGGGGTCTGCAGTCCTAGAACTCGGCCCCTGTGCACTGCTCTCCCCACTCCAGGAGGCAGGATCTGGCCTGAGCTCTTGGGGGAGCAGGTGAGCCTTGAGCAGGTGCTTCAGTCATCCTTGTCCTTGGTGCAGGTGAGGGAAGGGACATCATAAAGCCATTAAAAGTGGGGCTTATGGGCCAGCCAGTGGTGCGGTGTTTAAGGCGGTTAGATCCCACATGACTGACCGTGCTGAGTCCAGACCTGGTGCTTGGAAAACATACAGGGTACATGTTCACACATGCCCAAAATCCCTAGAGGAGAATGGAAAAGAAGGAATTGCAGTATGGCCATCTCTCTTGGGGGAGGGGGTGATTTCTTAATTTCCCTCTCTCTCTGGCAAGCACTTGCACCCTATAGCAAACTGGAAGGAAAAAAAAAAATACTTGTGAACACATGGAGCCTGGGATTTGATGCTGGGTGAAAATGCAAGAGGCAAACCTGAGTGTGACCTCAGCTGTGGGAAGAGTAGCCAGTAAGAGACTAGGAGGCACTTTGCAGGGTTCTTCCACCTCCATGTTCCTAAAGGACTTACGTTGTACACATGGAGTGGAGGCCAATTGGAGGTGTGTGGGCACCTGTGGCCTTATGGTGAAGCATGGTTTAAGGCATGGTACCCAGAGATGATCACAAGGCGAGAAGGGAGGGCTGCCCATTGAGAGGCCTTGGCCACAGTCCTGCTGGCCCTCCACAGTGGTCTTGCTGGGCTCCAGGTCACTGTCATTGCCCATCACTCCTCTCTAGAAGTGTAGCCACACCTGGTGCCAAGGAGGGTGCAGGGTCAGGGCAGAGCCTGATGAGCTCTGGTAGGTTGACCTCAAGTGTGAGTTTCACAGACAGGGAGAAGAGCCAAAGGCTCATCCCAGATCTTGCAGCAGGCACGAGTGAGCCCTGGAATGTTCCAGAGCAGCGCACGCCTATGTACGCAGGGCCCTGCCCTGTCATGGCAGAATCAGATAGTGGCCTCTCCTGTCACACCCAGCCAGCCATGCTGATCATGCAGAAAGTAGCCAGCCTGTCTCTGGAAGGAGACAGAAATGCTAGCTGCACCTTTGCTGAAGGCCCTGAGGAAGACCGCCCGAGGGTGTGTTCACCACACTGCCACGCTCCCCCACCAGCTCTCTGCTCTGTCAGAACAGGATTTCTCCCTCAGTGCAGCTGCCCGGCCCCTCCTATATCTCGGCTGCCCTCCCCCCAGCTTCCCTGGGGGGCTCTCTCAGCAGAAACTGGCTCCCCTGCCCAACCTCTGCTCCTTGCCCCGCCTGGCATAAGCCCTGCAGGTGCGGCCTCAGGGCCTCACATCCCTCTCTGTCTCCACAGATCTCTCCTGTGATTCGGCTGCTGCCACCATCCCAAAGGGGGACCGGCGGGAGACCCCTGCCCTGACTCCAGGGCCCAATCCCCTGGTCCTCACCTTCCTGCCCAGCAAGCCGGGCACCCGGCCCCAACCTGAGGGGGCCAGCTGGGATGCAGGGCCCGGTGGGGCCCCCTCAGCCTGGGCCCACCCCGAGGAGGGCGGCCCAAGCCCAGCGCTCCTTCCTGAGGGCCCACCCCCCCAGGAGCTGCCCCCTGAGGTCTTGCTGCCCGCCACCCTGGAGCCCCGGATCGTGATGGGTGAGGAGACATGCCAGGTGCCCTCGTCACCCAGGGCAGCCCGGCCGGCGCTCAGGGATCGGGAGGGTGGGCACGCAGGCCTGACTCCACCTCCCGAGTGGTGTTCTCAGGGAGAGCCTCCTGTGCCTTCCCCGTCCCCTGACCATGACTCCTACTTCACGCCTCCCTCCACCCCCACCAAGACCACCTGTGCCCTGCTCTCCGGCCACAGTCCCCCTGTGGATCCCTGGGACATGGAGGCCGAGCTGCCTGCTGAGCTGCTGGACTCGCCGCCCGCCTCGCCCTCAGGCTCCTACATCACAGCTGATGGGGACAGCTGGGCCTCCTCGCCGTCCTGCTCCCTCGGCCTCCTGGCCCCAGCTGAAGGGCTTGACTTCCCGTCAGGCTGGGGCCTCTCCCCACCAGGATCGGTGGCCGAAGAACAGGAGTCGCATCCCGCCAGGTCTCCATCCTCCGAGTCTAGCCTCTCTGCAGACAGCAGCTCTTCCTGGGGTCAAGAGGGCCATTTCTTCGACCTAGACTTCCTGGCTAATGACCCGATGATCCCTGCGGCTCTCCTACCCTTCCAGGGCAGCCTCATCTTTCAGGTGGAGGCCCTGGAGGTGACACCACTGCCCCAGGAAGAGGAAGAGGGGAAGGAGGAGGCAGCGGCTCCCGCTGCAGGCGGGGACCTGGCCGGAGAGGGCGATGAGGACAGTACCTCTGCCTCTTTCCTGCAGTCACTGTCTGACCTGTCCATCATCGAGGGCATGGACGAGGCCTTTGCATTCCGGGATGACACCTCGGCGGCCTCCTCAGACTCTGAGTCGGCCTCCTACACGGGGGTGGACGACGAGAGGCTGTACAGTGGGGAGCCACACGCGCAGCCCACCGTGCTGCCCCAGGACAGCGTGCGGCAGGCAGAGGAGGAGAGCAGAGGGAAGGCCAAGGGGCTACAGGCTCGTGAGGGGGCTGTTTCCTGGGGCCTTGAGGCCACTGGCTTGGTGCCCACTCCCCAGGCTGCAGAGGAAGAGGCTTTGCCCACCCAAACCCAGGAAGCTGTAGCAGAAGTCAAAGAAGAGGGCTTCAACCCAGATCAGGAGGCCGCTGCCACTGTGACCCCTCAAGCCCCTCAGGCAGCCCCAGACCTCCAGGTGCAGGAGGCTAGTGAGGGGACTCCTCAGGCTGGGGAGGAAGACACGGACTCCACTGATGGACAAGCACCTGCTGCCCCTGCAGAGATGCCTCAGCCCTTCCAGGAGAAGGCAAGTACCATCAACCAGGGGCCTGTGGTTGCAGCAGCGCTTCCGGCTCCACAGGAAGAACTGGGACCTGCCTCATGCCTAGGCTGCCTTCAGAACTTGAAGGGAGGAGGACTGGACCTGGAGTCTGGGCCCCAGCAGGCTGAAGCAGATGTCCCGTTAGTCCAGGACTCTGCTATGGCAGCACCTCTGGCCCTGCAAGATGCAGGGACGTCCACGGACAGTGAGACTGTGCCTGCAGTTGCCCCTGAGGCCCTGCAGACAGAAGCCAGTGGGACAGAGCCCGTGGCCTCTGAGGCCCAGCAAGACGTAGGCATGGCCTTAGCACTGAGGCCAGCATCCGAGGAGTGGGGCGCAGCCGCCCTCCTTGGAGTCCTGGAGCCTGCAGCCTTGGACCAGGTCCCACAGGGTGCCCCAGAGCCAACAGCAGAAGCCGAGACTACTTGGGCTCCACAGGAAGATGCAGGTCCTGCCTTGGACATGGAGACTCCAGACCCCCTGGAGGAGGCCGCTGGTGCCAGGAAGGAGGCAGCTGAGGGCCTTTCTGTGCCTGAGCAGGAAGGACATCTTGAAGCCCCCGTGCACACTGATGATGGGGCCAAGCCCCATGCACCCCCAGAGGAGGCCCTGGGGGCTGAGAACCAGAAGGACAGAAGCCAAGAGTCCCTGGCGCAGGCACATGGACCCCAGCCAGCGCCCGGAGGTGCAGGGGAGGCTCCTAAGGCACAGCCCGCTGCTGCCTGCCCCAAGGTTGGCCAGGTGCAGCCTCTAAGTCCAGCCAGAGAGGCGAGAGTCCTGAGCAGCGAGGCTACCCTGACATCCAGGCTTCCCCAGGCCACCAGGGACTCCTGCTCAGAATCTCCAGCAGCTGCAGCGTCCATGCCGGACGAGGGCTGCCCTGAAGAGCCCACCCCCACATCCACACCACCCTCTTTGCAGCCAGAGCCTGTCCCAGCTCCAGGCAGGGAAGAGCAGCCCCCCAAGGTCCTCAATGTTCTCAGCCCCTCCCCACCACAGCCCCCAGAAAACCCTGCCAGGGACCTGCCCAGTATACCCCAGGACAGGCTGCAGGGCCCTGACCCCTCTGCTCCTGATGCCCCTGCTGAGGCAGCTCTGCCTCTCCAAGGGTCCCTCATCTCCTGCCTGGACCAGGCCCCCCTGGAGGACTCTGGGGAGGACAAAGAGCCACCAGGCTCTCCAGGCCTCCCACAGCCCCGAGCAGGAGCCCAGCAGACCACTGCTGCCGTCTCAGGAACCGCACAGCCTCTGGGGACCGGACGGCGGGTCAGCCTCTCGTTGCACTCCCCCCTCATCAGCCCCCAGGTAGCCCCCACAGATGCCAAAGACCTGGCCAAAAACCTGGCCTCACGGATCTCACCCCCCTGCCAAGTGCCTCCCCGCCCTGGGCCTCGGAGCCCAGCAGGCCCTCAAGGGCCTCCAGCATCTGAGCAGCAAGAGGACGAGGACAGCCTGGAGGAAGGTAAGCGGCATGGGGGGGGGTGTCGCCCAGTCCATCGGAGCCAGAGACTGTTCTCACACCCCTGCCCTGCCCCAGACTCATCACGTGCCCCAGGCTCCGGCCAGCTCTCGGAGAGCCACGGGGAATCATCGGCAGAGCTGGACGAGCAGGATGTCTCAGCACCTCAGGCCACACAGTCACCCCAGGTGCCTGGTCCAGAGGAGTGGGTGGGCCTCTGGGAGGGCCCTGCACCTTGCCTACGAGCGCTCAGCCCGCACCTTTTCCCAGGCCCTGACAGGTGACAGTGAAGAGACCATTGCCAAAGCCAAGCAGAGCCGCAGTGAGAAGAAAGCCCGAAAGGTGGGCTGGGCCCTGGGCCTGGGGGCAATCTGCATGGGGAACGTCCTTACTAAGACCCCTCACACCCCACAGCTGGTAACCCACTGCGGGACTGGGGTCAAGGCCGGAACCCACACACTTCCCTGAACAACTGAGGCCGAGGGCACGGGGAGCTGATGGTGGAGCCTTTTCCTCCAGTGCCCCATGGCAACACTGGGCTGAGCCCCGCCTCTGCCCATAGGCAATGTCGAAGCTGGGCTTGCGGCAGGTGCAGGGGGTCACCAGGATCACCATCCAGAAGTCTAAGAACATCCTCTTTGTCATCGCCAAGCCTGACGTCTTCAAGAGCCCAGCCTCGGACACCTATGTGGTCTTTGGTGAGGCCAAGGTCTGTCAGGCCTGGCCTAGGATGGGGAGGGGTGTAGGGGGAAAGGGAACATGGACCCCCTCTAACACAGCTCCCCATGCTGCAGATTGAGGATCTGTCCCAACAAGTGCACAAAGCCGCAGCAGAAAAGTTCAAGGTGCCCTCAGAGCCCTCGGCCCTGGTCCCTGAGTCAACGCCCGGGCCCCGGGTGAGGCAGGAATGTGAGGAGGAGGAAGAGGAGGAGGAGGTGAGGCATGACCAACCAGCCCTGGGGAGTGGTTGCCTTGTGGTGCGGGTAGACTCTGGGCAGCTGCAACCTCATCTCTGCCCTTCCCCAGGTGGACGAGGCAGGGCTAGAGCTTCGTGACATTGAGCTGGTGATGGCCCAGGCCAATGTGTCCAGAGCCAAGGCTGTGCAGGCCTTAAGGGACAACCACAGTGACATCGTGAATGCCATCATGGTGAGCAAGTGCTGGCCCTTTCTTGTTCCTCAGCTGTCCCCAAGGGCCTTGAACTGGTCCTGTTTTTGGCTCTGCTGGGGAGGGCCCTTCCACAATGACCTCTTTCCAAATTTTCCTTCAGGAACTGACAATGTAGCGGCTGACCGGAAGGAAACTCGGCCCATTCCGCCCCGTCCCCCAGCTCTGCTGCTCAATAAACTGACAACCCCTCACCACTCTCTGGTGTCACTTCACTGAAGTCCTCTCATCACCCTGTCATCCTCTCATTGGCCTCTGGTGTCCCCTAATTTATCTCTGATTCCTCTCATCTTCCTCTGGTGTCCCCTCCTGACCTTCCTTGATCTCTAAGGTGGTCTTACCACCCCCTGGTGTCCCCTCATCACACGTTGAAGTTTCCTCATCGCTCTCCAGTGTCCTCACTGATCTCGTGGTTCCTCCTTGATCTCAGGTGGTCTCACCCCCAATGGCTTTTCTTCATTGATCTCTGAGGTCCCCTCAAGACCCCCTGGTGTCTCTTCACTGCCCTCTGGTTCCCCCCCCTTGACCTCTGAGGCCGTCTCGGTGCCCTCTGATATCCCCTCCCTGCCCTGCTCTCTCTCTTCACTCTCTGGCCCTCAGGCCCACTCTTGAGTGGCTGTCCGTTGTATGTCCTCCACTCCTACTGCTGTCACAGACCAGTGGGCTGTGTAAAGGGACCAGCCTGGGGACAGGGCCTTGGAGGAACAGGTGCAAGGGGTCCAGGCCTCCATATGGGGTCTGTGTAGGGTGCACTATAACCTGCTCGGCACAGCTGGGTGCTGGAAGGGCAGGGGCTCTGGGGACTCAGGTATGTCTTCTGTCTCTTGCTGCTCCCAAGGCAGGGTTTATCGCATGTAAATCTAGAGACAGCATCAAGAAAGAATGGCCTGGTCTAGGGCCCCAAACTAGCTTGGGATGGTGGGAAAGCCACCCATGGCACTGTCTCGGCCCCTCCTACTCTGAACCTAATGCAAGAGCCTGTCTACCTTGGTCAGGAGGTGCTCCAGGGACTCAGACTTGGCAGAAGACAGCTGGGGTGTCCAGAGTCCCAGAGGCGCTCACAGCCTGGGCAGGTGAAGTCCCTGGGTCCCCAGCATGGGCAGAAGATGTGACCAATCAGTGTCCTCAGCCTGGGGGCTTCTTTGATGTGCCCTTGGGGGTCTCAGCAAGGCTGAGGTTGTTCTCTGGTGGAGGGGGAGGCCTGGGACATCCTGAATCATCTCTCCCCTATTCTCCCTAGGTCCCATAGAAGGTGTGCAGGGGCCTGAAGGGCAAGGGCCAGATGAAGGACAATGGGGCTGGGGTGGGTGAGAATAGAATGAGGACATGGGGAGGGCAGCAGAGGGGCACGAGCTCTGGGCTGCAAGAAAACGAGGTTTTGCAGGTGGCACTCTGCTCGGTTGGGGGGTGTGGGGTTTGCTCTCAAGGAAAGCACCTGGAATGTCGAGTTCAGCCAAGGGGCCAGAGGAGAGTCAGTATCCTTGAAGGACTCTGCACGAGATGCAAAGAGCCAAGTGTCGCTGCCACTAGCCCCACACAGATGTTGCTGCCCAGGAGAGGCCCTGGGACACTTGCCCTTGCCCGGTGCCTAGGTCCTCCCTGTGCCACCAGAGCCCACTGCTTCTGCCCTGCCCCGAGACCACTGCTCCAGGTCCTGGGTGCGACAGACCAATGTGGCCCAGAGTCAGAGCAGAGTGGATGGCCCCCAGTGCCCACGCAGATCAGAAACATGCTTGGCAGCCAGAGATTAAATTATTCACATTGCAGTAAACTTCGCTTTAAGGTCTCTGAGAGCTACAACAGGAACATCATGTGCAAGTGTCGCCTGCCTGCGCTCCCTGCTGGCCAGATCTGTCTGCCCGCACAGGGACGTGTGTCCCATGCAGCTCTGTGCTCCTTCACAGTTGAGGACCTGGGCAACCTGGAGCCATTTGTGCTGGAGCCTGGCCTGGTCCCAATCATTGGAAGGGCTGACACCGCCCCAGGTCTAGGCACCTCCTGCCAGGGCATGGGTGGTCTCTGCCATGCGTCACGCTGAGTCCTGGTCCATGCTGCAGCCCAGTGCCTCGATGTCGCTGCTGATGTCCGAGATCATGCGGTCCCACTCGTCCCCCTCAGAGGGCACCGACCGGTCATCTGGGCTGCCTGCCGCCCTGTTTCCATTGGTGGTAGAGGTGGAGGTGGTACTCAGGGCCCGCCGGTGCCTGCCAAAGCTGTCGGTGATGATGCCACGGCCATCCTTCACGCCGATGGTCTCCAGGAAGTTCTCAAAGGGTTGGCTGTCCTTCTCGGGTATGAAGGGCCTCAGACCTGCAGATACAACCCAGAACTGTCCCTCCAGCTAGGCTCAGCGCTGCTCCTGGGCTGGAGCTGGCGAGATCACAGCCGCCCCTGAATGTGTATGGCTGAAAACTCAATTCTGACAGGTACTACCAGTCCTGGACAGCAACTGCCTCCATCACACCAGCCCTCCCTGGCCAGGAGCCCACGATTTCCCCTCCTTCTCCATCATTCCTCATGGAGTCCTCATTGTTTAGGTGAGAAAGCTGAGGCCCAGAGTGCTCCCGGCAGCTGCCCGCTGATATCCCAGACCTCATGCCAAAGTCTGCGGTTGGCTTGCTGCAGCCCAGCCCAAGGCAACTGCCCTGACTGCTAGAGACCGGGCACAGAACCTCTTCTCCCCGCTGTGGCTGACAGTCCCACAGCAGGAGGGGATGTAGGACCCAGGCACAGAAAGGGTGATGCAGCTTAACCAGAAAATGCAGAGACACTGCTCCAACTCCGACTAGGATCTCCCAAGCCCAGACATCCTCTGTGTGGGGAAGGCTCTGCAAGGCTTGTTTTTGTTTCTCTAGTTTGCTACAGGGTGCATATTCTCACCAGAGAGAAAATGAGTTTAGAAAGTACTCCCCAAGAGGGATGGCCAGAGGATTCCTTCTCCATTCTCCTCTTGGGATTTTGGGCATGCATCTATGTGCTTGTTTTTGTTTGGTTTTGGTTTTGGTTTGTTTGTTTGTTTGTTTTGGAGAGGTTTTTGCTATAGGGCATGTGCGCTCACCAGACAGACAGAGAGAGACAGAAAGCAAGAAATCACCCTCCGGGAGGATGGCCACGCTGCAATCCCTTCTCCTCCATTCTCCTCTTGGGATCTTGGGCACGCACATGTGCCCGGCCTGAGTTTAAGCCGCCGGGTCTGGGACTCGAGCCACGGTCGACTACGTGGGAGTCCAGCGACATAGCCATTACGCTAACTGCTGGTCCCTATGTGCTTGTTTTTTCAAGCCACTGGGTCCTGACTCAGACCAGACAGTTTGCCACATGGGATCCAGTTACCTCAACCACCACATCACTGGCTAGCCCAAGTTTTGCAAGGATTTTAAGTGAAAGGGAGTGATCTGTTCCTGGTAAGCTGGGAGGTGGAGGGGTGTGAGCCAGGAGGTAGAGGGGATAAGGCCCCAGGGAGCTGAGAGGGGAAGTGGTTAAAGCCTGGGGTGGGGTCCAAGCAGGGTGCCTCCTGTTCAGGCCATCTCCCACCTAGGGAGACTACCCACTTCTTGAAAGGAGGTACCTGGAAACAAGGCAGGAAGTTTCTGGATTTGAGTCCCTGAGTTGGGGACTGACAGAAGGCCTGGGGTTGACAAGAGCTTTAATTGGACTCCAGCAGGCCCAGACTTCCACCCCCAAGAGGAAGTGTTAGACAAGCGACCACATGAGCTAGGTGTACTGGGTAACAAATCCACCTGGGGCAAAGGCTGAGGACTCAGGAGCCCTGAAGTAGCTAGTGCCACCCACCAGGCCTACATGTCTGTAGAAAGGAGAACCATGGACCTGCAAGGTGTAGGGCTTGTGTGAACTGTGCTAGGCAGATGCTGAGGGGCCAAGCTCCAGGGGCCTGTGGCAGGCCATGAGCATCCAGCCTACCAGCTGCTCTGACCTACTGGGCTGGGCTTTTTGGGTCTTAGCAAATGCTGGTCTATCCACTTGGGAATGGCATTGTCTCTCCACCCAGAAAACTCCTACTACACACTCACCAAGACCCACTCATGTAACGTCTTTGAAGAGTCTCCCTGGCTCCTCTCCAGTCCTCTCCTCTCAAACTGTAGGGTTCTGTTTGCTCCCAGCCCTACTCCTTGCTTCCTGGTAGGACCTACCCAGCTCCGCTCAGGGTTCCCAGATAGTGAAAGCCTGCTGATCCCTGCCTGCCTCTGGGAAGAGGCCTCCAACCAGTCAAAGTGGACCCCTAGCTTCAGGCCGTATGGACAACCCCCTCTGCTTCAAACCTCCATTCCCTATGGAGCCCCACCCGCCCGCTTCAGAGGTCGGGGTGCACACCAGGTGTGGGGTCAGACCCATCACACTCTGTCCCACTCACCAAGCAGCAGGAACTTGCGGCTATCCCCGTAGAGCTGCCGCAGGTTGATGCAGAACTCGTGGATGGAGGCGCCATTGCGGTAGTCATGCAGCAGTGCTGCGAAGTGCTGGATCTCCTGCGACGACAGCTTGGTGCGCAGCTGCAAGAGGGCAGAGCCTGGCTGGGCAGGGCAGGAGAGCCAGCGGCACGGCTGCCCTGCTGGCAGCTGACCCGGGTGGAGCTCCCATGGCGAGCACAAGGGCACTTGCCACTGCTGGCTTCATGTCTGCTCCCACTGTGGGGCCAGCAAACCCACGATGCATCCCCAGCCCATCAGCGCCTCTCCTGAGCTGAATGGCAGTCACTGCCTTGGCACAGGCAGCAGGGAGGGGAACGCGGGACAGCCTGGGGCCCAGAGCCAACACGACGCCCTCAGGGTACCAGCACATGCAGATCCGGAGGACTAAGTTTTCAATGAGAAAACTGTGTAAGGTGGGGAGCCACTGTTCCCTGCAAGACCCAGCAACACTGGCTGTAGTGTTGCCCCACCCCCGAGTCCCTGGCTGCCTGAGAAGTTGTGGGACGTGGGCAAACGCCTCTGGGTGTATGCAGGCAAGGCAGTGTCCCTACCGTCTGCATGTAGTCCTGCAGTAGCTCTGCAGCACTGGTGCTCAGCTCACTTTCGCTGGCAGTCTTGCTGTGAGGTGATGGCTGTGTGCAGAAGGGCGACACACCACTGGCATCTGCAAGGTCCGGGAAGGAGCTGCAAGGAACGTGGCACAGTCCGTGGGTAGATGGTTTGCCCAACCCATCATCCCACACGTCCTGAGGTGTCTCATCAGTGCCAGATGTGCCCTTGAGCAGAGAAATGTGTGCAGAAGACAGTGCCGACAGCTGGGGTAACAACAGTGATGAGAGAGCCATGGCTGGGCCTGGACGTGGGCTCCCCAGGAGCATGGCTGACTCCAAGTAAAAGGTGGAAGCACATGGGTCACACTGGGTACCCTGGGGGGGGGGCAGCAGGAAAGGAGAGGGTACAGGTGGCAGCAGGGACAAGGTCAGAAGGCACAGGGTCCCACCTGAGGCCCTGTGTCTTCATAGGCTATTCTCTATAGGCCATGGAAGGTGGATGGGTGTGGGAACGGGGTGGGGTGGCGAGGCAGGCCACTGCAGAGACCGTGGGCTAGGATCTCGGGCTCAGCAAGGGAGCAGTGAGCTTGGGGTGACTGGCAGGAGCCAGGACCAGGCTGGGCACGTGTCTGGAGACTCCCCCCGCCCCCGGCTCGAAGGCACAGGTACTCACAAAGTGCTAGCTTCTGCCTCGTAGGTCTCCTTGATGTCCACTTTGGTGGAAGAGTCATCTGCAGGAGATGTAGAAAGAGGCGGCTTCAGCCACATGGGGGAGCAGGCATCGGGGCGAACTGCCAAGCTTTACAAGCATGCTTGGAAGATGGCTACCATGACACGCACACACGAGAGGTCAGCAGCCCTGGCCCCAGTGTCCCACAGTCCTTTGTACCAGGTGCCCCAGGGCAGGGCTGCCCCAGCTGGAGCCCACACATGCCTTTCCTGGGGATCCTGTCCATGGGTACTCCCCAGGGCTGCAGGTAACAAAAGCTGGCTTTGGGAGTGTCAAATAAGTGCCAGGCAGGGTGCCAGGGGCTTTGCTTTCCTTTGACTCAGGCACTGTCATTCCTGTCTTCACTCGAAAGTGAACGGAACCAGAAAAGGCTATGCAACTTGGCCCATGTCACTCAGAAGCCAGTCAGAGCTGGGCGGTGCGTACCCCCAGTCTGGACACAGCCAAGGCCCTCAGACCAGCAAAGGATCTGGCAGAGAGCAGCTACCAGATAACTCAGCAGACAGCTTCAGGGCCAGACTGTGGCTTGCTGTTCTGAGCCTGAGGGAATGGATATTTGCAAACGGGAATGGCATTGAGTAAGAAAGTCCCGTGAGAACAACCATGAGCCTAGGGAATGTGTAGAGCGGAATGGGGAGAATGGGAGAGAAAAAGGACATTCCCGGCAGTGGGAGCAAAGTTAAATATGGTGGGCAGAGTAACAGCCTCCAAAGATATCCACATCCTAATCCCCAGAACTTTTGAGTGTCACGTTCCTTGGGCAAGGAGGTGGAAGGCTGCTGAGGAGCTGGCCTTCACACAGGGAGAGGGCCTGGGTCCCAGGTGGGTTCGATGTGATCCCAGAATGCAGAGGCGGCGGCTCACAGGGGACTTTAGAAGGGGAGCATGGAGACGCCACCTGGTGGCTAGAGACGGGACAGGAGCCTCCAGAAGGAACCGATCTAAGTCTGAGCCAGGTGAGGCTGTGTGAGAGTTAAAGAAGTGTGAGTGGATACATCTATGCCACAGGGCATGTCCGTGTGCTCAGCGACACTGCTCTCCCCAGCAGCGAGCAGCACTTACAAGGCTCTGGCCCAAGGGGCTTCAGACCAGTGGCACAAAAGGGAGGCAATGCAGGATGCCCTTCTCCAAAGACCCGCTCCCAGCTTCGTGCAGAAAGTCTCATAGCTTCCTTCAGAGATGCATGAATTACTGGAGAGGGCTGGGACTCGTCTCCATAAAATCTAGAAACTCAAGGCCAGTCATGGCAGTGCATATACGGCACTGTCTCAGGAAGCTGCGTGGTCGGCCAGGGTCTGGTCCTGGTGTGGGCGCACATGCCTGTGACCCTGGCTAATGGGAAGGCTGGGGCAGGATCCTGGACTGCAACACGGCGAGACCCCGTCAAAGATACCTATCTCTGTCTTCCCTGACTCCCTCTCTCTCATAAAGGCATAAAGAAAAAGAGTTACAGGTAACAAGCTGCACTGTTTCTAGTATCTTCCTCCTTATGCATCTGATTTACATAAGTCACTAATCCTCAATGAACAACGTATTTGCAAACAGATGCTCTGTGTTAGATTCGGCACAAGGGAACATGTCTGAGTGCAGCCCTGCACAGACTGACGGTGGGTGGGAGCCCTCACCTCCAGCTCTGTAGCCTTGAAATTCCCTGGTTCCCTCCTCAGCCTCCTCCTCAGGGCAGTAGAGCAACCCAGGTGGGACTGGTCCGGGTCCTGTGAGGAGCCCCGCCACCCCAGCCTCCTCATCCAGTCACAGGTCTCCAAGGGCCTTCTAGCCCCATCTTTGCTCTGAGTTAGGTGGTGTGGCTTTGACCACACGTGGCTCCAGGACACGGAGCCTCCTGTGGCCTCTCCAGCTCCTGCGGCAGCCCTTCCCCCCAACGTACCGCTGTGCAGGGATAGGTGGTGGGTGGGTGTGGAGGCCCCATCAAATATAGCTCTGTCCAGAAAGTCAATGGTGGACTCGGTGTAGACCATCTGGAACACCTGGCCCAGCAGGGAGCACAGCTCTTCTGCAGCCACCTGCAGCAGAGGAAGGGAGGAGGGTGAAGGAACAGCTCCACTCAGTCTGCCTGGAGATCCAGCCTTCCTGGCTCTCTCCAGCACAGCAGGTCTCAGAGATGAGATAAATACCAGATACCAGACCCCAGCGTCTCACTGCCTCTCACTGCCGGGGTGTCGGTGTCTAAAAGGGCCTTGGGGGAACGTGTAGATGGCGTAATGGTTACGTTGCTGGACTCCCACATAGTAGAGAATGGTTTGAGTCCTGGACCCGGCGGCTTAAAACTCAGGCCAGCCGCATGTGCGTGTGTGCCCGAAATCCTGAGAGGAGAATGGAGAAGGGATTACAGAGTGGCCATCCCCCTGGCGGGTGTGTGCGTGTGTGTGTGTGTGTGATTTCTCGCTTTCTGTCTCTTTGTTTCTCTCTGTGCTGAGCACATGCGCACTAAACAAAAATCTCTCTTTAAAAAGTACCCAAGTGTGGCCTCACAGGTACACTGCTTGGGGCCCGGGTCCTCCCATTATTCTGACCTGGCAATACCCCACAACTTCCATCCCAGCCTCAAGAACAAGGGGAGAGGCTGACACATCAGCACCAGGGTCCACCCAGGACGGTTTATAAACTCGGGCTGTTTGAGTCAGGGATCTCTATGGGGTGGCTGTGTCCCCAGGGGACATGTGGCACATTTTTAAGAGATTTTTCAGTTGTCACCAGGAGAAGCGAGGGAGGCTGCTCAATGTCCCATGCTGCACAGGGAACCCCCCACCCCCAGCCAAGAATGATGAGGCTGGAAATGTCAACACCAGGGCTGAAGAATGCTGGAGGTGAAGGTGGATACTTTCGGTGAGTGGTTCCTGCTATTCCTTTTGCAGATAACTGTGGAAATTACAGGAAGGGTATTAAGTAACACACTGAGCACCCTATGATTGCTGTACCTGAGGGGAGCCCAAAGTCTAACCCACAAACACCAGGCCCTTGGCTCTTCCCATGAGAAACCTACAAGCAGAGTCCTGAACACCAGGAGCCAGGTATTGCCACCAGTTGGCCACTGCCCACCTGCCTGTCATGTGGAGGCAGGGGTTGGGAAAGGCCCCTCCCCTGAAGGGAATGATGGGCGGAGTGCGCAAAAGCTCTGCTGAAGTGTTTCTCTGGGCCAAACCTGGTGGTCCCAGAGGGTGGGAGAGCCCAGGCAGCTCACAGGGCAGTGGGCTAGAAAGGACAAGGGGAATGGGCCAAGGTAGGGCTGGACAGAGGAGGGAGTGCTGGGTGGGCAAGGTGTGGGGCAAGTCCAGGTGGGGAGGGGGGCACTTACTGGGACCAGGGGTATGGGCATGGCATGGCTGTGAGTGTGGCATAACGATGGGCCTGGTGTGTCAGCAAGGGACAGATTGTGGGTATGGTGGCTGTGGCTGTGAGGGAGCAGGACTATGGCGGGCTGTAGGCATGGTGGCACAGGTCTCACCTTGCTGTCTGCAGCCAGGATGACCAGGCAGCAGGCCTCCACTGGCCCCACCGCGCTCTCCGACAGGGAGCCTGCGCTGAGTCCTCGGGAACCTTCTGCACACAGACTTTGGCTTGGGGAGATGCCTGGATCCTGGGCTGAGAAGTCAACATCTTAGGTTAGCGAAGTGGAAGGACAGGCACAGGGCTCTCAAGGTGCCAGCTGAGGTCACTGTTAGACATTTACCTGGTTCAAGGGTCTGCCAACAATCCCAGTGACAAGCCTGCACCAGGCAAACTCTCTGGATAAGTCCCCTGCCCCACTTCTCTAAAGTAGGGCAGGGATAGGGAGCCCTGAGCCCCAGGGTACCAGAGCCACCTTCCATCTTCACACAGGCAGCATCACCCCAAGAGACCTCTCAGGAGACCTCCCAGGATCCTCGCAAAGATGGCAGAGATCCCCAACACTGCTGGCATTACCTGCTTTTGGTATATATAAAACAAGGTAACTTCTCATGATTCAATACACAAACAGACCGTGAACACAATCCTGAGAGTAGTCCGCTTCCTGGAGGCCTGAGCACTCCCTACTTACACACTGACAAACTGAGGCAGGGGCAGGGGCAAAGGGCCAGGCCTGACAGCATGTCATAAGCAGAGCCCAGGGGCCACATTGATGGCCACCCTCATTGCTGTCACCAGCCACCACCTCTCTGACAAATGAAGCTCCCAGCAGTATGAGGGGCAATTTCAGGCTTGCCCAGTGGCAGGGGGGGAGCCAGTGTATACCAGTTCAGACCAAGTGGGGAGGCTATGGGACTGGAAACCACCCAGAGCACCCTGTAGTGGGTGTCACAGGGCAAACTGGGAAGCTGCTGGGAACATGAGAAATGTCAGTGCTAGGCCAGTCTCTGGGTGGGTGTGAGCACGAGACCTGGAACCTGCAGAGGCTGCTCTGAGGATCACGTGGTAAAACGTGGGCCTGCGCTGTCCCTACCTGCGGCAGCCGCTGGCCAGAGGGCCGCTGAGCATGCGTAATACA